>NC_089746.1:64686511-64704011 GCF_040412425.1 Macrobrachium rosenbergii | reverse complement strand
ATAATTTCCCTTGATTGGTAGTGTAAGGTGTCAGTAATAATTCAGTGCCAATAAGATCGCCATTCGGTTTTCGTAGAGGCATAAAATCTTTAAAACGAGGAAGAAAGAGACAAAGAGGATTTTGGCTTACTGCTCAATGTCGCCCTAGCTTGTGATGTGATACCCCTGACGAGTCATGGAAATGTCGTTAAGGAGAAAGAGCTAGGAAAATAAATCTCCATTTGGCCAGAAATCAATTACAGCCAGTTCAGAATGAAATGATACAGGAAAGCAATGTGCTCAAGCATTGAGCAAGAGGCGGAATTTACATGCATCCAGCGAGGCAATAACTTAGTCGTTGTTTGCAACCGTTTATATTTTGTTGTTAAATACTTCCCTTGTTCCCACACATCCTTCAGTAAATAATATTTCGTAAATTAAACGTGCATTATGTAATCCTGCCCACCACTTTTATAGTGTTAGAAACAAAAATGTTTTTTCCTCTAAGTGCATAATTGATAGAAATTGCCTTGCTTACCAGTTCTCTTCAAATTAAATATGGATAAATTACCTGGGGCCATTTTCCAGCATTCTAATTAAGCAATATAAGTTGAGTACAAGTAGGGCTAAATAGTTTCAAGGGACTGTAATTCCTTTGCAGTTAACATGTTCATCACATGAAAAAGATTAATCTTATTATCGTGAAAGTTCAGCTTCACTCCAACAAAACCAATCAGAAAACTCACTCAAGCTATCGTAAATTGTAATGACATTAATTCATTTTTTTCTGTTTATCCATTTGATTATCATTTAATTTTCTTTAGCTATTTTTCCAGTTAATTAGGATCTCGTAGTGCAAGTTTACTTAAACAGCGAATGAAACGGCCAGTTCTAGTACTTTCATAATCCGCTACGAAACATTAGGCACAAACGAGTGCAGGAAATAAATTCACACCATCGTTTGCAAGTATGTGTGTAAGGTCACATACAAGCACAGACCAACGCTTTGATCTATTTTGTGGAGCTTATTACTCCGTAACAGATAAGGGGCAAGCAATGCAAAGGATTCTTGGCCTGATGTCACAACAGCTTTAAGAGCGTGATTTTACTTTCCATTGAGGATAAAGATTTAATATTCAATCTGGAAAGGGGGACAAATTGGACTCCCAGATGCGCCCTTACCGAAGAATGATGTCCAATCATGGGTAACCGAACCTTTTTGGCCATTTCTGAATAGAATTATAGAAGGGAAAATTCTTGTGGTATGCAATGGTTGGGAACAGAATTACAAATAGGGTGCTCCCTGTTTCACAATAGCCTGGAAAGGTACTGTGATGTACAGAATTGCGATTTTCATAGTGGTAACAATTCAACTAATTTTTTTTTTCTTTTCCAGAAAGTGGGTTAAACGAATATTTAGACAAATGGAATTGGGCATAAAGTTTCTACATTGATGTTTTATACAATTTTCTGAGTTTGATGAACGATTCCATCTGAAAAAATAAAATATAAGAGAAAGTTAAAGTAAAATTAAATATAAGAAAGGTTCCCAAACGGGCAAACTAATGTAAGATTTACTCAACTATCAGGGAACAGATTTATATACGTATATGAGTGTGTGTGTGTGTGTGTTTATACATGTATATATACATATATGGTTACATGTATATATATATAATATATATATATATATATATATATATATATATATATATATATATATATATATATATATATGTATATATATATATATATGCACACAATTTATAATTTATGGTAAAATATAAGAACATCAACCATGTTTCTTTAACCGAGGTAGATACATCCGAGTTGGTCTTTGTTCCATCTCCGTTTGAGATGTTTGGTGAGTGGAGACGAGAGGATGTCTTGAGTGACTTTCTCTTCCAATTTACCTCTCAAACGCGATACTTCTACACTCTTAAAGTCCTTCGATTTTGTGACATGGGTTTATTTCCTAGTGGGCAGAATAAAAAAGGAATTTTTTCCTCGATCTTTAAAGGATATTATTTCTCTCGTGTGAGAGAATATTTTAGGTTTTACCGAGAGAAGAAGAAATCATTGTTCATTATTCATTTACTTGACGATTTTTGTGTGCTCTTTCGCTTATTTGACGTTTATACCACTTTATTTTCGTTTTTATTTTCTTTCCATTCAGACGCGTGTCGAAACTCTGTGTTTCAAATCAAAGATTTTGACTTATCGATGCAGTGGATTAACTTGTACAGGTTTCTGTAATCATTATATAGAAACCGCAGACAAATCATTAGCTACACTCCAACCAGCCTGTCACACTGACATCTGTAAAACTAAAATTACAATTTAATAATCTTTTTCATAAAAATGACTATGATTTTCCTTTCCAGCTCATTAATTTTTTCATATTCTGATATAATTTAATATATTTATTAAAGATTTGTGAGGTATAATTTAGTATATTTATTAAAGATTTGTCATATTTATTTTATATATTAAGTGTATATTTTAATTAAATATAAAAGTTTTATATATATATATTATTTTTATGGGTTTTATCTAATATCATTATTCATTTTTTACGTTCATATTTTAACACTGAATTTTACCAGTACAGTATGTTATTATTATCAGTCACATCATTAATTTATATATTTCATCTTCATCGCTACGCTGAATAATCCTGATGGGTTCCGGCGCCTGGTCTTCAAGACCTAAATTTCATAATCAGTCAAATCAATCCTGTTCGGCGGTGGTCCATCAAGCTTCGAGTTTCAGCATTTTGTTTCAAAAACTTTTGCTTGCCTAGTTATGTAGTTTACGTTTTGGAAGCAGACAAGAACTAAACGTCGTGCGTTGGAACTTACGGATATGTAAAATGTCCCATTTGTATTTCAATTTTCCTCGAAGGTTTTTTGATTTGACTGAAAAGACCGATTAGACTTTTACTGGAAATGGTGCAAGCTGAATTCCGTGAAGTTGTTGCCTATTCCTTTGATGGATCGTGCGTGAATATTTGCCCTTTCAGAACTAATTCAAACAGATTTTGCAGAACAGTTGTAAAAGGTTTAGGATGGAGCGAACAAAATGGTAGTGTCTGGAGTCCAAAATTAAAGTATTCTTTATATCTGCTGGAGAGAAAAACAATTAGTATGAGGGGAATATTTTGAGAGGAATGTTAGTACAGTTCGAATCCCAACTCCTTCAAGGTTTTATCACGTTATTTACTTTAAAGGTGATAAATATTCTGCGTTCAGTTAAAGCACCTGGAATTGGAGCGTTTTAGATGTTAATGGTGAACTCTTCCACTTGCGTTCAGTAGGGAAGAAATGTGTAAAGGGTATGACACGATGCATTATAAAATTTGTGCGTATATATCGTTATCTTATAGTTAGAGCTAAAAGATAATGATGCCTAAATACAAACTGTAATGCGCACGTAACCAAACAGTGTTATCAGGCAAAAAATTCAAAAACACACACACAGACACGAATGAATTTTATATATATATATATATATATATATATATATATATATATATATATATATATATATATATATATATATATGTATATATATATATATATATATATATAAATACATATAATCTATTTTGATATATATATATATATATATATATATATATATATGTATGTAAACACATACAATCTTTTTTGATGCTGTGGCAAATATTAAATGATCCTAACGAGAACTTTCAAAATTTTGTTCATGCGAGTCTACCATACTCACTCCGATTAAAATCGTCTTCTTTAAATAAGTTGAATATATTCTTCTGTGTTCCTCAGCTCCAGTTCCCCCTTTGGAGATTTTCCTCCAGCCGAGAAAAGTGAACGACCTGAATGGGTTCGCCCTTCAGTTTATCTTTCAAAGGACGCCGTGTCTAACCACTCGAGGCTTTGCTGGTTCGTGACATGGCTGGAGTGCCTGTTGCGCTGAATAAAACTTGGTCTCCTCGTCTGATTCGAGCATGCCTCTGCTCTTGCGGGTCGTAATATTTTAAACAATGCCAAATGCAGAGGGCATGGGTGTTTAAATTGTTTTCTTTTCGGTTTATTTTTCATGTATTTTTCGTATATTTTATTTACTCTTATGTACCATAAATTACGCGATTATCTTCTCGTGAAATCTATTCCTCAGTTTGTCTTGAAAGATAATGACCTGTTACGCATTAATTTTCGTATGGGGAAACTATAATGGTCTAAAATCTTTGGAAGAAAGGGAATAATTCTTAATATAATATTTTAATGTAAGGAAAACACACAAGGGAAATAACATGTTTTTCGGATATTCGCTCTTATCCATTCTTGCATTTCGTTGAACTTCACACTCCCTGAAATTTATCCGCATTTACCTTTAGCTTTCGTTTATTCTGCGTTGGGTCTCAGGTTTCGTCCAGTATGCGAAGTTTTCGATTTCTTAGGACATTTTTTGTATAAAGAAATTATTCCAAGTTTCCATAAAGGTATATTAAAAACTGTTCTTTCTGTACTCTGGCACCTTATTTTACTGCAGTCATTGTAAACTTATAGTAAACCGTAAAGATAGATTCATTTTTAAGCGGCTATGTATTCATTGGGACGTGTCTTGTTTAGACACACACACATACACACACACACACACACATATATATATATATATATATATATATATATATATATATATATATATATATATATATATATATATATATATATATATATGTATGTGTGTGTGTGTGTGTCAAAAAACAAATACACAAAATTCAATCTGGACAAGACACGTCCCAATGAATAATATAGCCGCTTAAAAATTAATGAATGTAGATTGTGTGTATTGTGTTGGTATATTCCATGCATATGGCCCTGAGCCGAAATAAAGCCTATTATTATTATTATTATTATTATTATTATTATTATTATTATTATTATTATTATTATTATTATTATTATTATTATTATTATTTACAGTTTTCTTTACGTGACCGTTGAAAGTTGAATGTTTACAATGACTGCAGAGTAGCCTGCTTGAAAAAAAAAAAAAAAATTTACACCTCACACTCGATTTCGGAATTACCAATTGACAAACAGGAGAATATAATGAATAATATGAAGAATTCTTTGCATGACCACTAAACGTTACTCTGGCTTCTAAATCTTTTCAGTTCTTTTGGTGTAGACATGTGAATAAATTTATATTTGGAGAGAAAGTATACGAAGAATTCTCTCTCTCTCTCTCTCTCTCTCTCTCTCTCTCTCTCTCTCTCTCTCTCTCTCTCTCTCTCTCTCTCTCTCTGTGTGTCAGACTATCGGTAAATAATCAGGATCCCGCAGTCTCCAATTTGAGTCAATTTATGGAGACCTTGATTAGATTAGCTAAAACGTTTTATGAAAGGCCGCGCGATGCGGAGGTGAATTGCCACCTAAGTGCTTTTAACGAGTACTCCAACTCTTCCATAAAATAACCATGATCAAAATTGCCGAGAGAGAGAGAGAGAGAGAGAGAGAGAGAGAGAGAGAGAGAGAGAGAGAGATTGATTTCGTAGCATATGGAAGTTATGTTACAACCTGAAGACCGTTATTTTTTTGTCATGTTTCAATCACCTAATTCTTTAAACGTTTTAACATTGCAGTCGTAATGAAACCTTGAAGGGAACGTGGAATTAATAATGGAAGATTACAGGAATTTATATGAATTTAAGTAAAGTAAGGTTACTAAATAGTAATGATTACACATAGAATATAAGAATGTTGTGTTATTGAAAATATCTACCGCAAAAATTGTTTCCATGAATGTTCCTTCCTCAATGGCTGGAATGCTCTTGCCAAATTTCTCTAATAGAAATTGAGTCTCCTCGTTAGCAGACCGCAGACTCGGTCAAATGAATAAGATATTTTTCTTGCATTTCTGTCAAGGTCGAAAATCCTTGTTTGACTACGACTACCTTGAATGCAGACCGAATGAAAGCAAGCAATACAATCAAGCAAGTTTTGGCCACGGAAGCGTGAGCTGTCCGTGCCTGCAGATGAATCTGAGGAAATCATATCTAAAAATTTGAGACAACAACTGCAGATGGTCTCAAATAGTCATCCAAGTGACGTGCGAGATTTTATGCTGTACAATTTCCTCAGGCTTTTATCAAACATGAACGAAGAAATGGCTTTCCAGTATTTAACGATATGTGATGTTTAAGAGCGTCACCATTCGTGGTTTCATAGTGCTGCTGAGCAGTTTGAAACGTGTGATAGATTACCAACTAACTTTAAAAGCGATTTGACATAATAAGTATTAGACATTTTTTCGCTAAAGAAACTTTGAGTTTCCCAATTCATTGTTAACAAAGAACCAATTTCTTATTTCCTGTACATACAAAAGTTCAGCCTTCATGACTCTATTTTCAGTCACCTTCTAGATTGATTTGTCTAAAAAAAAGTATTCATTCACCTTCGGATGCATCATGCACTTGTTAAAATTCTTTCTTAGTGTATGTTGAGTACTTCATTCTTGGCACATCAATAATAATAATAATAATAATAATAATAATAATAATAATAATAATAATAATAATAATAATAATAATAATGATAATATGTTTTGTTAAAGAGAATGGCAGCATCAGTGGAATTGATTTAATATATGGTCTTCTCAATTCTTCTTATTATTTCCTTCTCTTCAGGGCTGATATTTGCTAATAACTGGCCGATGTTCATAGTCTGGATAAGGAATTGGTTTAGTGAAATACTAATTTTATAGCATAAAAGAAATGGAAGTTAAAAGTGGCGTTTGATTTCCGTAGAGTTTCTGGAAATTAGGATTTGTCGTATCGTCGTGTACGTAGAATCTTCGTCGTTGTTCTAAGGGCGTAGCGGAATTCCAACGTTTCCAGCCGTATCATCGGTTCATTCTCAAGGAAGGGTGGCCTTGTTCTAGTTGGAATAGGGTCGTCAGATGGTATTTATAACATCCAAACATGCAAACATTCACTATATCTATCTATCTATCTATCTGTATATATATACACATACATACACGTGTGCGTGTGTATACTTTCATATAAATCTCATTTTTCCTTTTAAAAGGACTGCGATATGGATTATGGAACTTCCGGTTCTTGGCACAACTTTTGGTATATCTGTAGCCACACGCCATTTTCTTGACCCTAGACGACCCTGATCCCCAGTCGCAACTAGGTCGCTTGACGGGTGGTAAGCGGTGTTTGAGAATCCCAGAGATTGCTGTAACTACTCTCTAATGATAATGACTTGAGTTAGGCGGTTCTTTCAATAAGAATGGGAAGAAACCGGATCCTTTATTTGATTTATGTAGGTTGTCGGCCTTAATAAAAAGAACTACATTTCGAAATAGGTTATTTTGTCTACATTAGAATGATTAATGAAAGGGCCATAATCTACAGACTGAACAGTATCAGAGGTACTAGAAGAAAGTGATTATAAATTGGTTGAGCAAAATGCTTAATTATTTACCTACACCTACATTTCTCCGTAGCCTGTCTGTGAATTTCCGTTTTAGCGGTGAATGACCTCACAGGTCTCAGTGCTTGGCCTTTGGCCTAAAGTCTATGTAGTAAGTAATGTCCCTCGCGTAATTCAATTTACACATGGCAATACACTATATGTTGTAAACTGCTTCAGGTTCACATTAAAATAGAAGACTCTCAATACCTTGCTTTTATGATAAATAGATTAGTTAACTAACAAAACATCAAAACAATTGCACCCATGGTAAAATCCAGAAACGATTAAAACAAATGTCAGTGACACTTGTGATGCGTTGGGTATACGTGATACGCATTATGCACACAAAGTTAAATGATTTTCAAAAGGTGTTTACAAGGTCTCACGAGGTTTAAGCCGCGCCTTTACCTCCAATTATCTTGTTGCCCCGCACGCATTGAATACGCTCGAGTTACTCTCAATCCGACTCCACGTCTGAGGCATTTCTTGAACCGAGGCGAGAGGATGACTTGAATGAGCTCTCTTCAGTTTATCTTTCAAAGGACGCCCTGTCTAACCACTCGAGACTTAGCTGGTTCGTGACATGTTTTAAGTGCCTGTTGCACTGAATAAAATTCCGTCCTTTGCTCTGGGTCTCAAAATAACTCTTCTCTCGTGAAAGGTTACGTTATAAACACCAAACGAAAAGAATAAAGAGGAGAAGTTTTTTCTGTTGATATTAATTTTTCCTTATTCATTGCCTTAATTATAGGTTCACAAATTATGTGCCTAACTGTGAATCCTGTCCTGTCGTCATATATCGGTGAACCTGATGATTTTGATATATCTTTGTTTGTGAGGTGGCTTGATCTGTTTGACATTGAAGGTCGAGGCATTTTTGTCACGGCAAATCATCAGGCTAAAAGAGTTTGTATAACACTCTGAAATATGCTGTCTCGTTGATACAACAGAACATTTGACCACATTTCGTCTTTGTATTAATAGTTTCAGTCGTGTATTATTTGTCTTTTAATGGCAGTCTACCAGTAGCCTAGTTATTTGTCGGTGTCAGTTATTTTGTTGAAAAACACAGCCTCAAATGTCACAACTGTAAGTTGATATTTTTATATCGATAGCGAGGGCAAGACTTTATATTTTTATTGTTTTAAACAATAGCTGGACGCAGACTGTGATGAATACTCAGAATACCTTAGACAGTCAATAAATGAAAAGAGATTCGTCCTACTGACTGTTCGGCTAATTGTCCACACGATTGCTTCTTGGTAGAAATGATTCAGTCCAACAAGCGCTCATCTTTCGAAGGTCTCTTTGAGCGAAATGACTTGCCTCGGTCCCTATTCTATCAGATTTAGAGGAGTTACGTAGGAGGTTGTTCCAATTGCTGCTCCTCTCGTACAAAGATTTGTGTTCGTGCTGACTCTTGACTCTTTTCCGAGTCCAAGTTTTCGGTTCTTCCTCTTGTTGTGCTGTCTCTGAAAAAGTAATATGGTCACGTCTGTAAGATCTGTGTGTGTAGATGGTGCTAACTTTACTCGTGGAATACGCTCCCTGGCGTGAGGGTAAGGGATATTCCCGCACGACCCTTCAATATGTTGTTTGCCCGTTCAAGTTCTGGAAGAAAATTATTGTAAGCTCTGCTAAAAGTATTCGTTTTTTTTATTGCTGTGTAGAGCTATCTGGAAACTGCATTTTTCAAGGAAGGTTAAGTTGAAAAGCGTAGATAGTTTAATGTTGATATACTGGAATTATCGCTGTCACAAAATGCAATTGCGCAGACTACTTGTATTACCGATCAAGGAAGTATCACGTAAGATTACTCCTGACACAACGACGTAGCTTGTGTAACATTCTAAGTTTGCCTTTGAAAATGATAATTTCCAATGACACGCATTCCATCGGATAAAAAAAAAAGTGTTTCCAGAATGTGAGGTCTGCAAGTTCCTCTTTGGACGGGTCGGTAGAGTTCTCGGCTAGCACTCGGGTGGGGGGGCGTCGACTAATCCACGCGTTACAGCCATTGCATCCTGCGATCCTGTCCTGAATGATGCCCTAACGAGAAGGGCGAAACTAGTCGACACCCCACGAGAACTACCTCCTACACATCACTAAACCACCGGATATGAATGTCGGTCAATTGCGTGCAATCATTCCAGCGCAAGAAAAGCAATTGATAAGACGAAATGAGCGTTTGCTATATAGAATAAATGCTGTTGAAACTGCCATTTTGTTTAACAAAACCTGTCTTAAAGAAGGTCTTTTCCTAATTTTACAAATAATAATAATAATAATAATAATAATAATAATAATAATAATAATAATAATAATAATAATAATAATAATAATAATTACGTACGGAATTTATGAGCAAACAGATAAAAGCAGCATTTGAACGAAAAAGAATTCGTGGTTATCTCCTGTGACTTTGATGTCACTTAGAATATTACTCACAGGAAAAAAGGGCATTTTTGGGACCCGGAGGCAAAGAGCGAGTTTTATTCAGCGCAACAGGCGCTTAAACCAAGTCACGAAGCAGGCAGGCCTCAAGTGGTTAGACAGGACGCCCTTTGAAAGATAAACTGAAGGGGGAGCTCATTCGAGTCATCCCCTTGTCCCGTCGAGTTCCAATTGAGAATTACACGGGCATATTCAACTTGTGTGAGGGAACGGGATAATTGAAAGTAAAGTGTGGGGACTGAGTTGAGTCAAAAATCTTAACGTTTGCTCTTGGGAATGTTAATAACATTTCTGGAAATGTTAATATTTCTTTTGGGTGGGAGGGAGGGGAGAAGGAAGCCGATTACTTTCGCCTGCAGTGACGTTAATATAACTGATCTTTAAAGTCACATGGAATTTAGGGAGTATTGCTAGCTTTTTGGCAGGTAGTATTTTTCGAGTAATGAAGACGGACGAAAATAATGAGTCGATTCTTTTAAATTAATTTGGGATGATTGGATTTTAATGATTTGCATTTTCAATGATGTTCCTCTTATTACAAAGGTCGTTATGATGCTTTTTATTTTATTTTTTTCATAAAGAAGACTACAAATTGAACAAGAAGTCAATTGGCTATCCTTCCTTGCCATTTCAGTTCAGTCATAACATTTTTCTGAAGTTTCAAATATTACACAAAACCATAAATTACTTTTATATTTAAAAAATATGCGGATTTCTAAGTATTGCTGTTAATTTTATACTTTGTCGATAAGTAAATGAGAGCATACGTTCTGAAAAGCACGATTGCAAAATCTCACTCATAGCTCTCAAATAAATGAACATGCAAAAGCCTCCCCTCATTAAAAATCACTTGAGTAATTTCTTTATACGTGAAATATTTACCAAGAAAAGACAAATTACGAATCGATTTCAACTCCAACGGGGCCCTAATACTTTGCTGAAGGAAATTTTCATAATATCCAGACATTTTAGTGTGGGATTTTCCTTTTTACAGAAAAAATGTCGTCAACGTATATACTCTGTTATAAAGAGAAATGATCTAGGACGCTGGATGGATGAGAAATGTCTCCTCATATGGACAAACACTGACTCCATTGCCTTATCGTTTTGTTCAAAATAAAATTTAGGAAATCCTGACAAATCTTTCAGCCCTTATTGGAAATGATTCAAGGCAGTTTCAGAAGGAACCATTGCACATAGCTGTAGGAAATTTATTTGGAAGTTGTACTTATTATTAATTGAAATAAATTCAGATAAAGTACTTGTAACTAGAATATCAAGACCGGGTTAAAACCGGACTAATTTTCACTTTAAAATCTCTGGTAAAACTTCGCTGCAGACTTTCCAAACAACTGTTATCCATTACGTCCCTTCGACGGTATAATGGAGTTTTTACCTCATTTTCCGGTGTTCATTAAAATACGCAGATATTGCAATAAATGGTTCATTACTTTACAAAAAAAAAATGCAGCAATCAGGTGTCAGCTCAGCAAATCCAATAGACATTCTGTATTCATATATCAGTTTTCAACAGTTAATTCGTCTTTTATGAATTGCCAAAGTATGATTAAAGTGTAGAGATTTGTTCCTCACCGCAGTTCTTTTTGTACCGTTTTCATGTTGCAGTTTCGAGATCAGGTGAAATCTTTCATGTTCTGCAATGTTCTTGGAATATAGGTAATTCTAAGGTAATTCCATATTAACGCTTGTTTTTGAGCATGTAATTGCTTAGCAAGGTGTTCAAGGAAATTCCCGCATATTTATCCATTCAAAAGCATGTTTTTAATTATGATTTTCTTAGAGGTTTTACATAATTTATTTACGCGATATATTTCCAGTTTGGCAGACTGCGTAATGTCTACTCAACGAGTGTGTGTGTGTGTGTGTCAGAGTATACCAGAGTTAGAGGCGATTCTTTATATAGCAGGCCGTGTTTAGTGGAAAAGGACCAGAGACTAGACCATCAAGGCAAGACCAGAAGGCTAGACACGACACGGAAAGACAAGTCTCCGGTCCCTAGTCATCTCACGCAGAAAGAATGTAGTTCTTTCTGTTCACCAGGAAACGTTTTTTGTTCTGCTTGTAGAGATGAGGCTTTCAAAGGACAGTCCCTAACTACTGCTTGTACTGACAATATCGCCCGTGAGTTAATGCGACGTCTTGTGCTGTAAATTTGTAAATAAACACACTGAATATGTATATGTATAATCATACATATATATATATATATATATATATATATATATATATATATATATATATATATATATATATATATATATACAGTATATATATATATATTTCATTGTGTTTATTTACAAGATTATAATATATATATATGTGTGTGTAATAATTATACATAGATACTGTATATTCAGTGTGTTTCTTTGCAAAACTACAGCACGAGAGGTAGCGTTAACGCATGGACGATATTATCAGTAAAAGCAGTATTTCGGGACTGTCCTTTGAAAGCCTCCTCTCTCTTGAAGCACAAACGCCAAAGAGTTTTATCGCCCCTCCCCTTTTGACACCTGTCAGGTGTGTATTTGGAGTCTCCAGCGGTTTTTTTTTTCCGTTCTGTCCCTTGAGTTAATTGTGGTTTGTACCACTAGTGCTAATGAGTTTTGTCACCCATCCCCCTTTGACACTTGTCAGGTGTGTGTATTCGTAGTCTCCAAGGGTTTAGCATGTTTGTCCGTAGGCCTGTTGTCTCTAGTATATATATTCTGAATTTATACTACTATGTACCAGTCCGTCAATGGGTGTGATGATGTGTGTATTACATACACACATATATATTTATATATATATGTATAGTGTGTGTGTGTGTGTGTGTGTAAAGCAGGCATCATCACATCCATTGGTACATTTTCAGAACTTGCAGATAAAACTAATGGCTATAACTTTGCTATTTATTCAGACTCTTTTAGTTCTCTGTTAGCCATTAAACAGTTCAGTCTTGACTATCCTACCAGCCAGAATTCAGGGTCAGCTCTGAGGGCTCATTTCCCGTTACAAATCTACTCTGTTCCGTTTTGATTTGTAGGACATTATATATATATATATGTATGTATGTATATATAATATATATGTATATATATATGTATGTATGTATGTGTTTATATATATATATATATATATATATATATATATATATATATATATATATATATACACACACACATACATATACATGAATATATATGGCCACCCCAACCGCTACCAAGCCAACATTTAGACGAATGGTCATCACAACGGAAGACGCCATTCGAGAAGACCTCACGGTACCCTAACCAGACATTGTGAAATGAGACGCATTCTCTCTCTTATTCCTATTCTCGGCCAGTGCACATCATTATCAGAATTTTCCCTTCCATAATTCTATTCAGGAGTGGCCAGAAAGGTTCGGTTATCCATGATTGGACATCATTCTTCGGTAAGGGCGCATCTGGTAGTCCAATTGGACCCACTTGCCAAATTGCATATTAAATCTTTATTCGCGATGGAAGCTGAATCACGTCCTTAAAGCTGCGGTAACGATAACGTCAAATCCCTTATTATCCATCGAAAGAAATCGGGCTAAGCCACCGGAGCAGGAAAACGTATCAGTTCAATTTATTTATTTCTTACACATCTCTGTCGGTATGCATTGACTCGGTCAGATGCGTTCACAGTGAACTTATTTTTCTGCATCGTTACCGGAATGCGCTTATAGTTGGGGAGAAAGACAGGGTATATTTAGCGTATTAGTTGCAATTGATAGTAACTGAAAGAACTCATGGACGTGGAAAAAGATTGAATAATCTAATTTCTAATGCTGCCTGGCTAGTCTGATGTAATGACGCGAAGTTTTATGAAACGGAACAACAGCAGAATTAGAGTTTGAAAGTTTTCTGTGCTACGTATTGGTGTACGATTCACGGAAAGGCGGAACATAAGGAAATGATGGTTAAATAACAAAGCACAGAAACTGACAAATAAAAGAAATGGAAGTGCAAACTGGAAGGGAGATTCATCACGACATTCATAAAATGACTTAGTTTAAAAAAAAATATAACCCTCGAGAGAAAATAATTGAAGGAAATGGGAAACGTAAATTTTGATATAAGAATAACATCAAGATAAGTAAATATTACATTTCGGTATTAAGATTAAACACTTTAACTAGAATAAGTGTATTTAATGTTGACGGCAGAAAAATCGTAAACACTGATGATTGTTGCAGTTCTCAAGAATAAAAGAAGGAAGCGTAGAGGAAGAGGGTCCATCTTTAGAAGCTCTGATGTGGTCATAAGGATATACGTCGCAAAAATCACTCGAGCGATCGTGTTAGTTTCTAAGAGAAGAAATTTGTGTTTGAGGGAAAGAGAAACAGGGCGGATTACATGAAATCTTAAGGCCGGGTCGCTGAGTGACCTCGAATTAAATGCACACACACATACACTGACACTAACATATACACACAGTATATGTTTATGTATATGCATATATAAATACATATGTATATATATATATATGCATATAAACATATTAAGCATGTATATATTTATATATACACAAATATATGTATATATAAATATATTAATATATATATATATATAAATATATTTAATATATAAATATATTAAATATGTATATAATATATATATATATATATATATATATATATATATATATATATATATATATATATATATATATATATATATATATATATATATATATATATATATATATATATATATATATATATATAGAGAGAGAGATATTCAGTCTTAATTGCACATTGATCTTGAATAACCTTAGCTTGGGAGGCTTGACACAACTTGTACAGAGAGGCAGAGAAGTTGAACATCTCTCCAAGTTATGCGTTTTGTAAAAATAAAAATCAGTATACTAAGTCCCTCATGCACAAAGCAGAGAAACATAAAGGGGGGGGATATAATGTGCAGACGAAGCAATGTGGAAATTTGTTGCTGAGAAATTTTTCGGGCAGTGAATAGGGTGGGATACGCCGTTATTTACCCAGAAAATAAATAGCAAGGAAAACTTGATACTGCAGGCACTGTACTTTTTAAACCGTATATAAAACTCACCTCTTGCGCAAGCAAAGCGTGCTCTTGTTCTTTAATCTCGTTATTTCCTTATATCCCTAATGTAATTTATTTTTATTTCAAACTATTACCCCTTAACGACATTGCCATGTCTCGTCGAGGGAATTGCAGTGCTATTTAGGAAGACTACAGTACAGCCTAATTCACCCTCCACCTCTCTCTCTCTCTCTCTCTCTCTCTCTCTCTCTCTCTCTCTCTCTCTCTCTCTCTCTCTCTCTGTGTCTTTACATATTTTTTTTTTTGCCGCTGTGATCTTACTGACATTTAATTATCATTATTGAGATGTTATTTTTGACATCTCACAATTCCAATCAAGGGAAATTATCATCAGCCGAATTTATTATGGTATACTTAAGCGCCCTCGTGGCCCTCTTCCGCCATCGCGTTAGTGGCGCCGTGCCATGCTAAGGGAATGCCATCATTCCTAATTGCTACGGCAGTTGGGATTGCTCAAGGGAGGACGCCAGTAATTGCAAGGCAGACGGTTTTCCGTTTAACGATCGACATAACATTACGTCCTTCTTAGAAGCGTCCTCAGATGACGGAAATAACGTACGCCGTTGTTTCTCATTATTATAGTTTTTCCTTAAAGTTTTACGCTGGTCCAGGCGTGTGTAGATGCAGATATATATATATATATATATATATATATATATATATATATATATATATATATATATATATATATATATATACATACATATATATTTATATATGTGTATGAGGAATTAATTATGATTCACATCTTTGTATTTGAAAAAAAACATTTCTTTGCTTGGTGGATTTCGTTTAAATAATGATTTGATGATGATTTTGTTTAGTGAGACTTTCCTTTAAGTGGTCGCTCCCCCCGTGTTGAAGGGTGCTGGGTTGTTATGATGGTTGATTGAGAGATGCGTACTGTTGCACTGCAACAGCCATAGGTCGTTTACTTAAAAAAAAATAAAACATATGAATATGAATTAAAAGTATTGTAGTGGGAGGCGACTGATTGAGTTTAAGCAGGCAACAGCCATAGGTCGTTTACTTAAAAAAAAAAATAAAACCTTATATGAATATGAATTAAAAGTATTGTAGTGGTTCAAACCTATGCTTTAGACGGCTGCTTTGTAAAATAATAAGTAAATTTACTTGAACATTTTAATTAATTTAGGTTTTTATATAATTGGAAGTAATTTCTATATTGTTTAGTTTTCAATACGTGTAATAGATTTAAAAGGTATATAATTAATGTTTTAAAAGTATCTTGATTATATCTAGTCTATTTTCTACATCATCTTTCTTGTAATATCTGATTCCTTTATCTGCTCATAGTTTTTTACTGCACAGTCTAGACTCTAGAGAGTGTTCAGTCACTTAGGATATTTTATAAAGAATCTGTTTAGAGTATTTGGTGCAAGCTGTAGGTTGTTCAAGATATTTGAAATTTGTTATTAAAATGTGATTTAAGATTAACAGTGGAAGTGGGTAATGATTGCAATCTCAATATTAGTGTTGGTGAAATATTGGAAGAGGTACACACGGTTGTATTTTGAAAATGAATGAATAAATTGTTGAAACACTGATAATGTTTGAAACGTTGCTTGTTAAAATGGGTAGGCTATATAGAAGGTAGGTAGGAGAGAGATTAAAAATAGCAAGTGGTGAGATATGGAAACGAGACGATTGGTTGACGGAAAAATAATTGAAAGTGCGAGAAATGCCGATATCAGTGACCGGTTCTAGGAATTTTACAAGCTCTCTTCTCTTGAATTCTCTTACTTCCTCTTCCGTCAAATATGTTCTTTTGAATTCTTTCCTAAGAGACTTCGTAAGCATCATCGCTTCCGTGAAATTCCTCCACTCATATCTTTCGAGTGCTTTATATTCCACAAATCTCCATTCGTCTCCAGCTTCTCTTCTCAAAGTTCTCATTCAACTAGGTCTGGGTTTTCCAACTCCTCTGGTGCCCACAGCACAAAGACACAGACACATATATATACATATATTTGTATATATATATATATATATATATATATATATATATATATATATATATATATATATATATATATATATATATATATATATGACAGATGGGGTTATAAAGGAAAATATGTACCTGGAATCCAACACAGTTGAAGAATTAGCAGACCTACCAAAGCAAAGGTATATATTTAAAAGGTTTATTAAAATACAAAATGAATATATGCCTCTGTTTTGGTAGGCCTACTAATTCTTCAACTGTGTTGGATTCCAGATACATATTTTCCTTTATAATCCCCATCTGTCATTTAGACGAGCATTCTTTGCAAAATTATTTTTATATTTCTGTCAGTCTGCTAAGGAAAGGACAGTAAGTCGAAAGGCCTAGAACCACTCCGTCGTTTCTCTCTCGTTCGTGGCATTGCCTTTATTTATATATTCATCACGTTCCATATTTTCGCGATTCAGTTATACATACATACATGCATATATATATATATATATATATATATATATATATAT
>NC_089746.1:64679011-64681511 GCF_040412425.1 Macrobrachium rosenbergii | reverse complement strand
TATGATTTCACATGAATCAAATGACTGGTTTGATTATCATTTAATTAATCTGAGCGCACTAAAGTTCAAGAAAATATGCCTCAGACATTTAAATACAGGACCTGACTTTTAGTTTCTTATCTTTTTTTTAGATGAGGCATACTAAAACTCTACTAAAACTCTTCAACAAAATATCCTCAAGGAAACTAAAACCCGGAATTCAAACAGTATCATCATCATCCAGGTGCCATATCCCCAAGGACGTCGGCAATCATGGCTCGCCACTCCTCTCTATTTCCGGCTCTCTGCAGCAACTGAGCTGCAGACATTCTTCCTCCAGTCATTCTCACCAATCCATCAAAC
This sequence comes from Macrobrachium rosenbergii, assembly GCF_040412425.1. Classification (NCBI taxonomy): domain Eukaryota; kingdom Metazoa; phylum Arthropoda; class Malacostraca; order Decapoda; family Palaemonidae; genus Macrobrachium; species Macrobrachium rosenbergii. Next base: position 64,681,169 of record NC_089746.1, on the reverse strand, counting down.
AGTACATGGCGATAAAACTTTAAAATCGAATTAGCAGTATCATCAAAGAAAATGTCTTGTCAATAGCTTATATGCTGTGCAAACCAAATAAGGCTTCGAAGAGTGTTGCATGAGCCAGGGGAGAACGTTAATCACGAATTAAAGTTTTGATAAACTGAAAACGGATAGCTTTCCGTAAACTGAATGGGGCAATTAGCCCCCGTCTTTCCGTAAAATGATCTGGCGGCACTACGCCTGTTTCCGTACCTTGTGCAAACGTTTCTGCTCATTACTCAGCATCGCATTTGGTGTTAATAATGTGGTAATGACTTCAATTTTAAACGCAAGACAGCATTAAAATTTGTTTTCAAAATTTGTTACGTTTCAACGTCATTTTGGTTGTGTACATTCGGTCACGTAAGCGAGTTTCTGTTTCATCAAGCAAGGAACCCGCGCTCGAATCCTGGGAATAAGAGCAATCTTTATTTTCGTCTTGCTAATGAAAATACTGAACTTCACCTTATGAAACATAGACTTGACGTAATTAACCAAATTGAAATTGTGGTGTCAACGTGGCTTTTTCTTCGGATCAAGACCAGACTGAATGAATATCTTATCTTATTCGGTTTCCGGCGAAAGTAACTGTCTTGCGTTGAATTGGGTATGCAGACTAAGCATATCTTATGCAGAAAAAAATCGTATCTCTCCGCCTTCTTTTGATGATGAAGTCAGTTCAGTATGGTTGTTAAAAAACAATATAAAACATACTATCTCACCAGACATTATTTGAGAACTCAAATGGTTGTCAGGCGAACAAAAATGCGAAGCGGTGATAAATCATGAATGCAAAGAAGAAAAATGAAGAAAAACTAAATAATGCGCTTAATTTGATCAGTTAATTTCGGTATTCTCAGCCTGTTATCAGATACACTTGCGTAATTATAACTCGCAATAAGTTAAAATTAAACAAATGGATGATTTGCACATTGCACCGTGTTCGCTCTTTTGAAACATGATCACACGAACGGCGAATTACCGCAAATAATTTTAAAATCACCTGCTTATGAAAACGTCTGTAAGGAAATCGACATATCTGTCAATAGCAGCATTGCCTCCCAATCGTTACGGGCGAAAAACAATAGGGAGAAAAATAAACAAAAAATAAAATATCACGAATGCAATACTCCACCAATTTCGCAAATTGTCAAAATCTGTAAATGTGACCTTCAGAATACACAAGGTTATCAGTGCTTGGCAAGAAAGAAGTATGACTAATATATTCGTAGAAGACTGAAGCAAGTCAACGGGAACCGTGACGAACGATACTGAAACAGAAGGAATTATTTTGAAATGCAATGATAAATTCTCTAGGTCTGCGTCGATGCAAAGGATTACGAAATAAGAGGTTTAGTGAGGAAGGGAAATATTGCGTTCAAAGCGCAATTGCAGGACGAAAGAGGAGATTTGTTAAGGGTACTTTAAAAGATGAAGAATAATGTATTCCAAAAATAAAGTTAGAGAGTGAATGAATGATTTCATGAACAATTTGGAAACGCATTTTAACAAGTATTTAATAGAGGAGTGGGAAAAAAAGTTGTTTTACGATCAAACCTTTGATAGAGTTAATGACTAAATGGTTCTAAAGATATAATATTGATTGGAGAAATTTTTTACCGGAGAGAATGGATTGTTTTCAGTTATTGTTGTGATGAGTTGTTACGTATCTGACATGAGAGATGTCAGAGTAGAGAGAGAGAGAGAGAGAGAAAGTAAGTTTTCCATGAATGTATAAGATCTGTATCGATTTTCCAAATAATTATGATTAACGAAGATATTACAGGGACTTGGGTTGTTTAACTTCATAAAACGTCGTCTTCTATAATCCCCCTCTTCCACTGAAAAAAGGGAAATTAAAAGGAAGTAATATTGCTAACGAATAGGAATTGTTGATGGAAACTTGCATCTGTCAGTTTGCAGATTGCACGTCACCTCATGAAACAGATCAACGCTGATGTCAGAACACAAAAATAGCGGTCACAGGAAAAGCTGTCACCCAGATCGACGATCGACCATTATTTCGCGAAATATCATGTGCTTGCAGTTTGTGATAACAATTTCCAACAATTTTCTTTGGTTGCTTTCAGTATCCATAAGCCACTTCCACAAGCGTGACTTACAT
>NC_089746.1:64639011-64674011 GCF_040412425.1 Macrobrachium rosenbergii | reverse complement strand
AACACGCATTATGCAGGAAACTTCAGCATAGTTGATGCAATGGATAGAATCCTTCAAGAGACGAATTGACTGGATAGATGCATCTTGCAGAGAATTCGAACATCCTGTAAGCTCGCGTATTCGTCTTGATTTGTATACGACTTGTAAGCTCACGTATTCTTATTGTTTTGCTATTCATTTTGTTTTGGTATACAACTTGTAAGCTCGCGCATTCATATTGTTTTGGTATGCAACTTGTAAGCTAGCGTATTCATCTTGTTTTGCTATCAACTTGTAAGCTAGCGTATTCATCTTGTTTTGCTATACAAATTGTGAGCTCGCGTATTCATATTGTTTTGGTATGCAACTTGTAAGTTCGTGTATTCAACTTGTTTTGCTATACAACTTGTAAGCTAGCGTATTCATCTTGTTTTGCTGTACAACTTGTAAGCTCGCGTATTCATAGTGTTTTGCTATACAACTTGTAAGCTTGCAGATTCATATTGTTTTGCTATACAACTTGTAAGCTAGCGTATTCATCTTGTTTTGTTATCAACTTGTAAGCTCACGTATTCATAGTGCTTTGCTATACAACTCGTCAGCTCGCGTATTCATAGTGTTTTGCTATACAACTTGTTAGCTCGCAGATTCATATTGTTTTGCTATACAACTTGTAAGCCTGTTCCTGCCTCACCTGCCGAATGAACCACTTGCGTGAATACAGTCATATCGGACAGGGCCTGAACAGAGATATGAAACGTTTACCAACATGCAGGCTTCAACAACTTACCTTCTGGAATAACAGTTGCGTTCTTATACGAAATTTACATATTTCCGCCGAGGCATAAGCCAAGCCGCCTTAGATCCGTCTCTAACGTTTCAGATAATTCCCACGATGCGGATGAGGGCGTGTGCCTCGTTCATACGTTTTCGCCCAAACAAGAGAGCGTCTTTTCTTGCGTTGTTGCTCAATGAATTGGACGCAGTTTTAATATATAACGACGATAGAGCACGGCAAGATTTCAAGGAAATTCACTTATTCACTTTTACGTTGACGCCTCTATCTATCACTTACAGTTCGTAAGTGGAAAATTCGGCCAGAAAGTCAGAAGGTGTCAGCCTTTTATAAAGAATATATCAGTAGTTCCTACGTGTTTCTTCTTATCAGTCGTATTTGTATGGGGGTATCACAGCTTAAAAGATATCGTAGAATATCCACTCTAATAAAGGAAATAAATTCTTTTCTAATGTAGTAAAAAAAAAAATTTTTTTAATTTGTAAAAAATAAAAAAAAATTCTAAAGTCTTCAGTTTAGCTTCACAAAACCCGTGGCATTGTTTCACATGTAATACAAGGTTTGTTTTCGTGATTTTGCTTCAGCCTGTAAGCTGTAAGGGTGATATCCTTTCCTAGATACTACTAGCTGCGTTTTCCAAAATGTTCGCTTTGTTTGTACACACTTGTGCAGAATACAATTTTCCTTTCTGGGTTGTTACCAAAAATTTCATCTCCACAACCAAGTCTTCTTTACATATAAACTAATTTGTATTTGTTGGATCGAGAACGAAATGTGGATACTGGCATGAATTAAGAGTTTTTTTGACAGATAAATCAATGGATGAACTAGTTAAAATACTACGGTCACTGAGATTTAACTTACGTACTTCATACGAATCAAGATGAATGTCACTGTAATGGTTTGAATTACTTATTCTACACGGATAGCAAAGCAAGACTTTTTATTTTTTTAGTTCATGACTTTGGTTAAGCGAAAACAATTTTTGCATAACTTTTAACTACTGCTGCAACTGGTAAGATTCGCAACACTTTACTTAAAGTTAGACTGCCCTTGGCTGATCTTTTATTCCACTGTGTGATGAACGGTAATATATTTACCATTGCAACATTGTATCGCTCATACACAGTAACAGACGTGTACTTTTAGAGTAGTTTTTCGTTGTTTATCACTAAAATTATAGAGATGAGGAGAGCCATGAACATTTGTAATATTTAAATTACTCGGCAATTATTAGCGTGAATATGAAGGTACCTAATATATTGCAACATTTTTACGTTGACGGATTAACATTTAAATCTTATATAGGAAAGAATGATTAGCATTTGGTCGAAAATTTTAGTGGTCAGATAAATTCAGATTCCCGTAAATTAAGAAAATTCTATACCTTTCCAGGAATCCATAATTTTGTTAGACTGTTTACTTTACGACTCTGAATACGTAAGTATTATCCAGTAATTAGAAAGAAAACTTGTGTAGAAAAAAGCTTTGATTTTATCATTTTACTTAAAGACAACCTTGATAAAGGAATATTTTTCTTATAGATATTATGGTGATTTTTAAGGATTTGTCTGGTCGACTCCTCAGCATTTTTCAAGCGATTATGAGTAATAATAATAATAATAATAATAATAATAATAATAATAATAATAATAATAATAATAATTAGTAAAAGAAAATTATTCACAATGTTTCAAAATGGGGATGGCAGAAACTTTCAGAATTTTGAAAATAGACCTTTTACTCTGCCTGGAAAGCTAAATATTTATATGGTCAAAAATATAACCCTAAAAAGAGGAAATTTTATTCATTACATTGATTCAAAAAATGCTCTAAATATGAAACAATTATCACAAACCCACACCTCTCATACCTACACCAAAACAGAATTTTTGTACCGTATATTTCTGTTTGTCCCAAAATGTATTGCCATGATTTTCGGAGGGTAACAAATGCGGGATGTTATATCAGCCGAATATCAAAATTGTTGGGTCTTTTTCTAACACCAGCAATATAACTTCCAAATTATAAAAGCTCTGCCTGTAAGTCGTATGGGGGGAAACACTATGAGGTGGTGAAATTGTGTCGTTTGTTAAACGAAAGGGTTTTACCTCGGTGTAAAATTGTCCTGATATACATATGTTTGTGTGTGTGTGTATATATATATATATATATATATATATATATATATATATATATATATATATATATATAAATAATAAAATAATCAACACAGTCACGTGTGGGACAGAAATAAATTTCTGACTCACTTCAGGATCAAACCCAGGTCTTTCAATAAAAGGCAAGGGCGTTGCCCACTAAGCCATACAAGTCATGAAAGCAGTTGGAACCTGAGTGCCACTGCACACAAGAAATTACCTGGGCAAGCTAACTGCTTGCATACCAGCGTGTTTTCCCAGCTTCCCGACTCAGCAATGACCCAGTTGACAGCGATGTTAGTCAGAAATTTATTTCTGTTCCACGTGATTGTGTGTTGATTATTTCCATCATATTCACGCCCTGGCCCATGCCCTTGGCCGCGGTATAGAACGTGTCCTATGGAGCACCAGGAATTCCCATGGTGCTGCCCAGACACCCAGTTAGAGAATGAGACCCGCTGACCAGGAGAAATTCAGAACCCCAGTGATGTCTTGTGTGAAATTCAAACGGCCGCATGCAGTAATAAAAACCTTGTGTGTAGATTTATAATCCAGTCCTGATGACGTGGCCGAGAGAAGTGGAACTACGGTCCGTCGATTAGAAAAAGAAAATGTGAAAGGAAAGAATCTCTGATAATATTTTCCTATTCCTGAGAAGCTTGCCAGAAAAAAAGACTTATAGACTGATTCAAAGTCCTGATAAGAGGATAGTATCTGCTAGACTGATTCAAAGTCTTGATAAGAGGATAGTATCTGCTAACAATGCCATTGACGTGAATAGAAATTGCATATATATATATATATATATATATATATATATATATATATATATATATATATATATATATATATATACTACCTGACCAACCCAGTGCTGCCTTGGAAAACTCTGAATGACAGACTATGCGTAGTGGGAGGGAACAAGGATAGGGGGGGGGAGGGGATGGGAAGAGGAAAAGGAGAAGGAGGAGAAGGAAGAGGGGGAGGGGTTTGTGTTGACGGTCCGACTGACAGTTCTACTTTTTTCATGCGAACGCTCACTCTTTGAACAGTCGTGTGTGAACTGGCAGGCAAAACTGTGGTGACTGTCCCTTTTACCCAGATATTAATGTGCTGTCTGTCCTTTTTATTCAGGTATTACTGTGATGACTGTCCCTTTTATCCAGAAATTACTGTGATACCAATCCCTTTTGTCCAGGTGTTGTTGTTCTGTCTGTCCCTTTTATCCAGGTATTACCATGGTTACTGTCCCGTTTATCCAGGTATTACAGTGGTGATTATCCCTTTTATCCAGGTATTACTGTGTTGTCTGTCCCTTTTATCCAGGTATTACTGTGGTGACTGAAAAGCATTTTCAATGATATATTTCTATGGTCTCGAGTTGAAATGAGGTATGATATACCCGTAGAGTTTATTTACCAGGTGCTACTGTTCTGTCTGTCTGTCCCTTTTATTTTTGTCTTGATCCAGATATTAATGTGCTGTCTGTCCCTTTTATCCAGGTGCTACTGAGATGATGAGTAATTAATAACGTCCTAAAAATCCTTCTCTCCTTGTGTGTGTCACTGCTCCAATGTCTACGACTTTTCTATGTCCCCCCGTCTCTCGCTTCGTAGCCAGGGAAGAATAATTAACCACTGGGACCTCACCGTCTCTCGCTCTTCCTCTTCTAAGGTGCGAAACCAGTGAAGGTCTTTTTATTCCAGGATATGTAGGATGATGAGACGGGGCTGATTAATGTGGCGAGAAAGTGAAGCGGGAACAAAAGTCACATCCATTTTTCCTCTTCGGTCGGGTATTTGATTCAATGGATATGGGTCCCACTGGAGGAGAACGTGGATTCATTTTTTTCGGTATGCAAAAGCTCTGAAGTTGAATAGATGAGCCCTTTACTAGGTGAGCTCAGAGGGAACCCATATCACATTCCCAGTTGATACTTTCAACGATTTTAGATCTTTATTATTTATGCTCAAACTGAGGTTGCCTTTTAGTTTGATCTTTAGTTAACCCAATTCTGATGAAGAATTTGTATTTTTTGGTGGGTTGGAGGCATTAACTTAGCGGGTTTTTATGACATGCTAGAGGCTGCCACACCCCAATATTTTTTTTTTCTTATTTATGGCTATTGTTTTGGTGGGTTGGAGGTATCAATTATATTACGGATTGTTATGTCGCGCCAGAGTTGCCACTTCCCCATTTTTGGTTTTGATTTTTATGGTTTATTTTTTAAGGGACTGGAGGCATTAACTTCCGGGTTTTTATTTTGACGCCACCAGATTTTGCCACTTCCCCACTTTTTTTTAGTTTGTTTTTCGTTTTATGGTTTTTAATTTTTGGTGGGTTGGAGGGATTATCTCACGGGTTTTTACGCCATGCCAGAGTTTGCCGCTTCAAATAATATTCAGCCTCCAGTTCATGCTCTAATATGAGTCCCAACCCTCCTGTACCGTTTTTTTTTATATGGAACAATATGCAATATCCATTCACAAGTATCTATAAATCAAATTTCTGGAACAAGTGATGCAGATACAGAATTATTACGTATGCTTTTCCAGAACGCTTCATAATTTACTCTCTGGAACGCGTTTATATGCTCTGACATGTCGCCTTGGATACTCAGTATGCTACATATCTGCACGATAATCGCACCCAAGGAGACTTCGAGTAAGAAAAAGATTCAGAAGCTTTGGTTATTGAAATCACAACGCGCGCTCTGGTCGCTTTGGGAAGCGCATTTAGTCATATTTATTTTATGTATTAAGTGTATATTTTGAATATAAAAGTTTAATATATATTTATGCCTTGCTGGCTCTATCCAATATCATTCTTCATTTTTCACATTCATATTTTAACACTGAATTTTACGAGTGTGTCATCATTCACCGATTCATTATCAGTCATATCATAAACTTATATATTTCACCTTCATTACGGCGCTGAATAATCCTGATGGGTTCCGGCGCTTGGTCTTCAAGACCTAAATTTCATAATCAATCAATCAATCAATCAATCAATCAATTATGCGGCTCCACACTGACTGGCTGCATAAGTACGAACGTCATGAGGACCGTGGAGAGGAATGCAGAATATCACACTTTCATACCATTCCGTGAGGATAATGGTCTATTTTGCTAACTAATGCAAACAGCGTCATATTCAAAATGTTGGATTTTATATTGTCGCCATCGGGCCATTTATGCAATCTGTCAGCGTAAATCTCCTGGGTATGATGGTTTAGTTACTCGGTGCAGCGAACAATATAAATCTTGTTTTTTTTTTTTTTAGGACGGAAATATTCCGCTCCCACATAAAGGCGATTGGTGCGGTCGTCCTTGTAATGGGCATCGCAATAAAAGGTACTCGGCAACTGTAAGCTATAATTGCCCCATACTTTTAGCGTCCTTTACAAATTACTCTGTTTAACACGCAAACAATAGTATATAGTTAATGATAGCATTCATTTGCTTGTTGCTGGCTTGTATTCCAGAGTTTTGTGCACTAAAAGGCACAATATCTCTTAACTTTTCGATCTCGTAATGATTGTCAGTCGCGGTTAGCTCTCCGGATGAGATGTTAACGAAGAGGTTTTTTCTTTGTACATATACTTGTTGAATTCGAATATTATCCGCAGCTTCGTAAACTAGTGCTATAGCAGTTATTGCTCTTTTGAATGCACACATACATATGTACATACACAAACACACACACATACATATATATATACATGAAATTTTTATCACCTTGATTTTTATATATATAATCATTAAGCTACAAATGTCGTTTAATTCTCCTTTGGGGATATTCCCGAAGTAGCGTGAATTGGATGTTAAACGACATTTGCAGCCTAATGATTGTATATACATATATATATATATATATATATATATATATATATATATGTGTATATATATATATATATATATGTGTGTGTGTATGTGTATGTATGTATGTATAATATATATATATATATATATATATATATATATATATATATATATATATATATATATATACATATATATATATATATATATATATATATATATATATATATATATATATATATATATATATATATATATATATATATATATATATATATATATATTCGTCTGTAAATGCTGGGCATCTCTGTACAAACTCGAGTTCATGAACCAAATATGCCACGATAACTAAGAGTGGAAGTCCCTTAAACATTTTAGGGTATTCTGTGAGTGCAGTGAAAAACAAAGGACATATTAAATGACGTGTTATTTTAAATTTGCAAATACTTGAATTCTATTTTGGTCAGAAAAAGTGGCTGTACACCCTAAACTCTGAAGATATGATACGTAACACGTCCCCCTACTGATGGGGTGGGTAGAGCTCTCGGCTAGCACACTGTTGGCCCAGCGTTCGACTCTCCGACCGGCCAGTGAAGAGGAATTTATTTCTGGAGACAGAAATTAATTTCTCGTCATAATGTGGTTCGGATTCCACAGTAAGCTGTAGGTCCCGTTGCTAGGTAACCAGTTGGTTCTTAGCCACGTAAAACAAATCTAATCTTTCGGGCCAACCCTAGGAGAGCTGTTAATCAGCTCAGTGGTCTGGTTAAACTAAGATATACTTAACTTTTTCCTCCTGCTGATTACACAATCAACCTTCATTATTCCCTGAAAGTTCATATTGACACTGACAATGCATATTCGCAAATTGACAAGAACTATCCTTTGGAAAGCCTGAAAGAGCCCAGTGACCAGTCCCAAATCGATAACTTGAAATTTTGATTTCAAAAGTGGTGTTCAATGTCGCTGTTCAAAAGCGCCAAATACCCTGGTGAAACCACAAAAAATGAACAAAGATACAAATGAACATCACACAAGCGGATATGATCTCTTTCTGATCAAACAGAATTTGATGCGATGATATTCAGTGCGATTTATCTTTGAATTATACATTTAATTCAAATGATGGCATTTAATTAATCTAATTCGTGTCCGGATTGACGCTGACAACTATTTGCATTTAATTAATCACTACTTAATCTGACGAGGGATATAAAATGTGGCGGTTTTATTGCAGTATCTATAATGGAAACATTGTTTCAAATGGCTATCACCGCCATTGAATTTTAATATAATGACTTTATGCATCTGATAATATCGCAGCGTTGTTCGAAGCTAAGCAGTAACCGTAAAGATTTTCATTGGGTTTGGTAGGACTGGTGTACTGCTGGCAGTACGCCTCATTTGCATTCCGGACTGATACATATGCAATAAGATATGTCGTGTCTTTTTTTTTTTTTTTAGTGTAAGCGAACCCTAGGCTCTCACAAGAAAAGAATTTTCAAAATCCTAGACTTTCACAAGGAAAGATTATTTAAAATCCTAGACTTTCACAAGAAAAGAATATTCAGAATCATAGACTTTCACAAGAATTGAATATTCAAAATCCTAGACTTTCACAAGAAAGGAATATTCAGAATCCTAGACTTTAACAAGAATTGAATATTCATAATCCTAGACTTTCAAAAGAACAGAATATTCAGAATCCTAGACTTTCACAAGAATTGAATATTCAAAATCCTAGACTTTCAAAAGAAAAGAATATTCAGAATCCTAGACTTTCACAAGAAAAGAATATTCAACATCCTAGACTTTCACAAGAAAAGAATATTCAAAATCCTAGACTTTCACAAGAAAAAAATATTTAAAATCCTAGACTTTCACAAGAAGAAAATATTCAAAATCCTAGACTTTCACAAAGAAAGAATATTTAAAATCCTAGACTTTCACAAGGAAAGAACATTTAAAATCCTAGACTTTCACAAGAAAAGAATATTTAGAATCCTAGACTTTCACAAGAAAAGGATATATAAAATTATGAGGGAGTGACGGTGAAATGGCATGCATTTGGGAGTTTGGTCAGTCTGACAAGGTGGTCATGCTAGGTTATCTGAACTTATCTTTCAGAACAGATTGATCGTCATGACTGTATTTCAGGTCTTAAGTTCTGATGCCCTCGAATGTGTCAGTCTTTTCACCTGGGTCACTGTCAGGGCTGGTATTGACTTATTTTCACCTATACAATGGTTGACGTCTTGTTAGTCATTTGATGTGTCCTTTCTGCGGATATGTCAACGATCTCTCTCTCTCCTGTTAATTTTTTCTTTAAGCATTACAGCGCCTACCGTTCAGCTTTTGCTAAATGTGAAATACCTCTTTGCTTTCTCATGCGTGTGCAAGACTAATTCATTGGTCACTGTGAATATGACCTGTTTTTTGTATAACATAACATTTTGGGTCTGTAAGATTTCTCTGTATCTTAGCATATTCTTATGTTGGTTTCCTGAAAGTCAACTGATAATTTAGTCGCATTAAGCCTTATACATTGAAAAGAATGATCCATCCTGGGAATTGTCGTAATGGAGCATTCACGTAAAATGCTCACAGCGCGTATGTCAGACCTCATTTGTTTTTACAGTATGAGACGGATCATGAATAATTGTTGAGGAGTTAGACCAAGAGGTATGGCGAAAACATGAATGGAGTGTCTTTCTAAGGAAGTAAAAAAAAAAAAAAAAATAATAATGATCCGCCGTATACTGTAATGAGGTCTGGCATCAGTGCTGTGAGCATTTTAGGTGAATGCTCTGTTACGACAATTCCCAGGATGGATCATTCTTTTCAACGTATAAGACTTAATACATCTAAATTATCAGTAGACTTTCAGGAAACCAATAGAAGAATATGCTAAGATACAGAGAAACCTTACAGACCTAAAATGTTACGTATTACAAAAACCAGGTCGTATTCACTCTGACCAGTGAATTAGTCTTGCACACACATGAGAACGCAAAGACGCATTTCACATTTAGCAAAAGCTAAACAGCAGACGCTGTAATACTTAAAGAATCATAAATTAATAGGAGAGAGAGAGATCGTTGACATATCCGTCTCAGTAGCATTGAGACGTAGCATGATACTTCGCAGTTCACGCAAACCACTAAATACAACGAAAATGACAAAATAAAGGAAATGAAACTGACTGCATATGACGGCGAGTGCGAAAAGGAGTAGATGTAGAGTCTATGAATATTGCCCCGGAATAACTAAGAAAGGCACAGCTGAACTCGTCGCAAAGGACCCCAGAGAAGAAATTATTCACGACTGAGTGCCGATCAGACGAAGCGCCCCAGACCTGGAACGCGCCACGCCCTTTGGCGGAGATGACAGCCCCTAGAGAAACCAAGGCTCCTTGGGGCTTTACCCTAGAAGATCGTCAGCGCTGCTTCGTCAGCTGTGCACGGTGACAAGAGGTTCGTATATTCGCATGAGCTTTCCCTACGGAAAGTGTTACACAGAATTATTATATAAAAATAATGGTATTAGGCTGTATATATATATATATATATATATATATATATATATATATATATATATATATATATATATATATATATATATATATATATATATGCATTAATTTGCATACTCACTCATTACCACGTTTATCATATACTACGCAATTTTACGTCACTCGATATTTAAGAAACTTTACATATACAGTTATTTAAGATATATATACAGTATATATATATATATATATATATATATATATATATATATATATATATATATATATATATATATATATCCATTGAATCCGAGGTAATTGGTTAATGGTAAAAATCAATAAATAAATTTCTAGTACTGAAAAAGTACTATGTAGTAAAAATGAGTGTATTTGGGAGCATTAAAGTCACTATTAATAATAGCGTGCCATAGCAATATAAAGAATGTCAAACTTGATTAATTAGGATAAGTAATTCGACCATAAAGCGTGTGGCAACTGTGCTATACTATGGTGCTTGCAAATAATGATAAAATTACAAAGAACTTGGCGCATATAGTGTTGTGTTACTGATAAATTTTTAAAATTTCGAAAATCTGTATAGTACATGAAAAAGTTAAATAAAAATAGTTTTGATCCATATTGCGAAATATCAATCTGAAACTGATGGAAGTTCTCCGTCGTTTTAGATTTTGTTTGTTTTCTTGTATAATATTGCTTGGTGTCGATATAAACCAATAAGATTAAATTAGACTCCTCATAGTTTTCATGCAAGCAGCATGATTACAGACATGCGCTTGCGCGTATTTTATCTTGTCAAAAAAAGACATATTTATATGTAATAAAAATATATCTGTATATAATAAGACCATTATTCATTTGCACGAAGACACACGCGTGTTATCGACAGCCTGTAAGTGATCAACGGCGTTTCGTGATGCAATATATGAACGAAAGCTTGTAATAAAGTCAAGAGCAAACGAGGTCAGTCGATAACAGTGATGGCGCTATTATTTTAATGGCAGCGATAAATGTTTCGTTCGATGACTATAATTCCGATTCTGTCAACACCGAAATACATGTAATGCGTTTGGTGCGTAATGGAAACTTGGTGTTCGAGATCTTCGGCTCCGCTGTGACGTCGCTTCGTTTTCTGTGCCATTTTACGGTCTTCGAATTCGAAGTTGCGAGGTATAAGCGCAATTTCCATCCCCATTCTGTGTTGTACAAGTCTTAACGTTAGTGCATTTCGTCCTCGAAGTGGTTATCAGAGGTGATAAGAAGTATACCTTAGTTTTACCAGACCACTCAGCTGATTAACAGCTCTCCTAGGGCTGGCCCGAAGGAGTAGACTTATTTTACGTGGCTAAGAACCAATTGGTTACTTAGCAACGGGGCCTACAGCTTATTGTGCAGCTTATTGTGGTATCCGAACCACATTATAGCGAGCAATGAATTTCTATCACCAGAAATAAATTCCTCTAATTCCTTATTAACCGGCCGGAGAATCGAACTCGGGCTTAGCGAGTGCTAGCCGACAACTCTACCGACTCGTCCAACGAGGAACCACATTTAGAGGCGATAAATCCTTCAAATAATATCAGATTCTTCTTGAACTGGGTATATCAACAGTGATTCAAAATCTCGCTTCAGCATTTTTACCGTGAACTTTAATTGTAGTGGATATTTGTATTGATATAATACTGTGTTATGCATGCCAAAATTTTCTACCGTATGGAAACTAGCCGAAATATATCCAAATAGTTACACCTCCCTGAACTAAAGCGACGACGTTGACAAACGGGAATGTCATTTTTAGCCGTCATGTGAATTCGTGTATGGTGTAGAATCAGGCATCTGCGATATTTCGGTAGTAATCCTTAGTGTCGAAAAAAAACCAGATAGATAAATAAATAAAAAGAAAACACAAAAATGAAGAATAGATAGATCACTAACCATAAACATATACAGGAACAAACAAAAATATGTAACAACTCTAATGGATATTAAGCTAAATAAACCAATTTGATCGAGATATATTGGGAAAAGTTAATTATATCTTAGTTGAACCAGACCACTGAGCTGATCAACAGCTCTCCCAAGGCTGACCCGAAGGATTAGATTTATTTTGCGTGGCTAAGAACCAACTGGTTACCTAGCAACGGGAGACGAGGGCTCAATTTGTCTTTGACATATCGGCAAAAAAAAAAAAAAAGGTCCCTATTTGCTAGGGGTGCTCCTACCTGTCGAAAAAGGATGTTATTGCCATATGGACTTTCGGCCACGTTTTACTGTTACTTTCTTGTATTTATTTACTTTTCCAGTGATTTAAATCTTCATCTTCACATGGCTTCTGCACAGACTTTGCTATAAAGGCGGTTTGCAAGGAGCCATCTACACTAATTTTTACAGGTGTATCTTAGATATGAAACAAAGAACTAAAGTGGATTGTTAAATATATATATATATATATATATATATATATATATATATATATATATATATATATATATATATATATATATATACACACACACATATATATATACATATATATATATAAACATATGAATATATTTATGCGCAAGCTTTTCAAGCTATCATTTACATCCGGGAACTGCTTTGGTACAATTTGTAAAATCAGTTTTTCCAAAACAATTTCAGTCACCTAGCGTTTGAATATATTTTTGAATGTGCAGTTCCTATCCTATATGTGATTGAAAGAAACCTTTATTTGAAATGGTATCGATTGAAACCTTTGCGAGAAAGGAAAAAGGAAACCTTTGTATTTTCATAATCTGTAATCTTTAGCAGTTCTTGTTTCTTGAGCATCTGCTATTAGGGGGGTCAGGTGATAAATCTGGAGGAAGTTGTTAATGATCCTTTCACTTTTCCTCGTTTACTTCACGCCACACTGCTAAAAGCACGTTAAAAGAAGAAGAAGAAGAAGAAGACACTGCTTAAATATTGTATTTCTTGGTGAGGTACATGAAAGGTTATCATTAAGTCCTTTCCGTTGCGTTGTGAAGGCAGATTGTTGGCCACAACGAGCAGGCATGCAGTGATAGAGAATAAGAAATTGTTCAAAGAATCTTGCTGTCATCGCTGGTTAAATGATTATCAAGTAAAGACAATACAAGTGCGAGCTAAGAAACCTTAATGTTGGAAATTAAGCTTTTATACTCTTATGTCCACGTAAAGACCTGGAGCTAATGCTCGACTTTTGAAATGCAGTAGGTCATACAGGTTCATGTGCCAATATCATTCATTATCAGAGTAGGCTGACATAATCTGGTTGATTTCCTTCAGTGTATTTCTTGTCTCTAGTTGTAGGTGGTAAAGTTATCATCAGGTTGTGATAGAGTTTTTGAGGTGTAATAGCATTAAAGTACTCAATTTGAATTTAAATACTTGTCCGTTTAAAATGATGATGTAATTCCTTCCTCGTAGTTTGAAATTTTGCCATTACAAAAGGTTCTGTCATTTTCTTCATGATGAAAAATGAAACGCATACAGTGTGTGTGTGTGTGTGTGTGTGTGTGTGTGTGTGTGTGTGTGTGTGTGTGTGTGTGTGTAATTCCTTCCTCGTAGTTTTAAATGTTTCCATTACAAAAGGTTCTGTCATTTTCTTCATGATAAAAATGAAACGCAAAGTGTGTGTGTGTGTAATTCATTCCTCATAGTTTTAAATTTTGCCATTACAAAAGATTCTGTCTTTTTCTTCATGATAAAAAATGAAACGCATAGTGTGTGTGTGTGTCTTTGTCTGTGAGAGAGAGAGAGAGAGAGAGAGAGAGAGAGAGAGAGAGAGAGAGAGAGAGATGTAGGAGAAAATGGCTGGGAATGGAGTGCAAGGGGGGTAATGAATGTGGTTCAGCAGAGGGTATCCTACTTCTAGTAATTGAATTCCTGAGACCTTAGAAGACGTGCTCCGCGGTCTCGGAATTTGCTCTCCCCCGTCGTCAAGATGCCTCTCAACCAGGAGGCGTCGCCGGTGCTATTGGAAGGCGCTGTTGAAGAAGCCGAGGGGCCGCTTCGTTGCCCAAGAGGGCTGTCTTGAATAGATTATAAATAACCCGCGACTCTTCACCAACAATGGCATATACTGGCTGGATGAGGTTATTAACGCGATGAGTTGGGAAAGCAGATGCTCTTTTTTAATGTCTTAAAATTAGCTCGCCGTCTTCCTTCATTTGAATTGCGAGTTACGGAACGGCTAATATCCCTTTTGAGTTTCTCCCGCGGCGTTCGCGAAGACTTTCAGAAACACCCAGTGAATGCTGACGGTTGTGATGCTGATGTGAACCTAGAAAGTTTGATGAATAGAACCTGGATTATAATATTCTTCCAGTCCGCAGAGTTTATTGGTAATATGAAAGCTGCTTGTCGCTTAGACAGGTGTTATCGCGCGTGAAAATCGTCGCTTACAGTAATCTGTTTCGGATGTTAGTTTTGCATCAAAGCCGATATAAATAAGGTTTGTGTCGTGGAGACGCGTCTTCAGTGTGTTCGTTCGTTCGTTTTTGTCTGTTACATGGATTAGACTGTCAACAGTTCTAATAAAGTTTTACACCTATTTATATCCTGGTAACTAAAGCTTCAAGAAATGTTGGTTTTAACCTCACACCGGAGACCCCACGCTGCAGCAGTAACCGATCATGATACTGAGCCAGTGATTTTTCATCGCCATGGGGGAGACGCGAACCCACGACATCTGAGTGGCATTCCACAACACTAACCACTATACCGGCTCTCCTAGGGCTGACCGGAAGGATTAGACTTATTTTACGTGGCTAAGAACCTATTGGTTACCTAGCAACGGGACCTACAGCTTATTGTGGAATCCGAACCACATTGTAATGAGAAATGAATTTCCATCACCAGAAATAAATTTCCCTAATTCTCCATTGGCCGGTTGGAAAATCGAACGCGGGCCCGGCAGAGTGCTAGCCGAGAACGATACCAACTCATCCAATGAGGAACTTTTTATATAACAACTTTTATATTTTCACTACTAAGGGATTCAGAACCGATGAAACGCGGTTTTTCGGCAACACCTTTTTACCAAAGCATCAGATAAAGGTGGATGTTAGGAAGTGTATATTTTATAACCCTACCTAATTTTTGCAAGCGTTGTTTAGTACCTAAGTTCAGTGGTTTTGGTACTCATCAGATTAAAAGTGTGTTTCCTATGCCAGAGCCATCAAAATCGCCGGTAAGCGTTTTGAACACAGCAGTGACGTGAACCTATGACGTCATGAGGCTCCACCCACAGTGAAGAGAAGTTTACATATCGTCACCCTCATAAACTAACTGCCTAAGTCATTTTTTTGCAAAAGTCACAATCATGACTTAGACATAGTGATAATAATGCCTAAGTCACTGAGTGACTTAGGCAGAAAGCTTTTTGGGAAATTTATTCCACTTACTTTCTACATATGACTTAAGCAAGTATACCAGTAGGTGCGACACATATTGGAGATTTGGTTTAGGCAAAAATCCAAAAATCAATGAAAAATGACTTAGGCAATTAGTTTATGAGGGTGACGATATGGGGAAAACGTCTCTTCACTGGTTCTACCCACTTGCCGATGTCATATTCACCAATTGATATTAGTACCCATTCTAGGCTTCAGTGACATCAATGATGGCGAGCAGGAATTGTCATTATCATTTTCAATAATTTTATTATTATTATTATTATTATTATTATTATTATTATTATTATTATTATTATTATTATTATTATTATTATTATTATTATTATTTTGTGGAGGTTTCATCGCAGCTTCCACAGCAGTTGTTGGGACTGAGTTGTTAACTTGGAATTCCTCCATTTTCGTAATATTCGTATTGTTTTTACTTTTACAAATAATTCAGTGTATGTAATTCATCCACATATCGAACCACAAAAGACACGTGACAACTTTCTCCAATTTTTCCATCCAGCCTGCACTCTGTGTGTTATCTCTACATCCAGTTTCCCATCACCAGCTCCTGTTGAATCGAGATACCTAGATTTCTCTACTCGGTTCAGCCTTGTCCCTTCCACACTAATCTCGGAGTCTTGATCATCATTAAACCTAAGGTGTTCAATCTTTTTTTCTACTGATTTTTAATCCTCTGTCTTCCAGTATCCTCCTCCCTTGATCTAGTTTTGACTCCACTACCCCTCTGTTGGCGCTGCACAACACGATGTCATCATCAGCGAACAGCATGCACCAGGGAGATTGATCTCTTACTAGTTGAGATAGCACATCCATAATCAGGTCAGGAAGATATGGACTTGAAAAGCAGATCCCTGATGTAAACCAACTCTTACTGGTATCCATTCAGTTAACCCAACACTGCTTCTAACCCGTGTTTTTGCTCCTTCTCTTGGACCAACCTCACATACTTTTCCAATGTTCCCTTTACTCGCGTACACCTCCAGACCTCTTGGCGTGGGACCCAAAATATGAAAGGACTCGCTCACTCAGAAACGTGGGATTTCAACCATTTTCTCAAATAGTTTCTAACTTGCTTCTAGATTTCTGGGCCAGATTTTGCTAGATCCCCCTTCTTCAGTCTATTAATTTAATCAAGTATGCAGAAAATGAGCGAGATTAAATTCCCTGGTGAAATTCAATCATGAAATAGGCATTCAAGAATTGGTCACACCTCTTAATTATGGTGACCGTGGTGATGTATGAACACATGCAAACACACACACATGAATATATATGTGTGTGTGTCACTAACATTAAACTGTATGTGTATATATATATATATATATATATATATATATATATATATATATATATATATATATATATATATATATATATATATATATATATATATATATATATATATATATATATATATATATATATATATATATATGCTTGTGTGTGTGCATGTGTGTTCATAGTTCACCATGGGCACCATGATCAAGTTATGACTACTTCATGAATGCCTATTTCATGATTGAATTTCACCAGGGAATTTAATTATTTTGGCTTTAGGACCCGACCCCCAAAAAAATCTCGCTCATTTCACGCACACTTGATTAAATGAATAGACCGAAGAAGGGGGGGGGGCTCTAGCAAAATCTGGCCCCCGAAATCTAGAAGTAAGTTTGAAATCATTTGAGAAAGCGGTCGAAATCCCACGTTTCCGAGTGAGCGACAGTCCTTTATTTTGGGTCCCATTGTCAGTTTCTTGCAGAAATGTCCATTTTATTCGGCCTTTATTGTCTCTGCTAAATACCAGTTCGACATTAAGGCAATAAATCAGGCCGATCCAATCACGTAATTTACCCTAACCGGTTGTCGTATATCCCTTGATCCTGCCTCTCCAACTACCCTTCTATTAAGGACACGTTCTCGGAAAATAAAAGAGGACGAAGGGATTTCAGGGTGGATGAGAGGGAATGAGGGGAAAGGAAGAGAGAGAGAGAGAGAGAGGAAGAGAGAAAGTAGGTTGTATGAGAGTGTGGTTGAGTGGTCTGTGTGATAGATTTTAATGGCCGCGAAAGTAATGCGTTATTGAGCGCAATAAATTTTATGGTTTGAATATGATATAGGTCCCCGCCCCTCTCTCTCTCTCTCTCTCTCTCTCTCTCTCTCTCTCTCTCTCTCTCTCTCTCTCTCTCTCTCGTGTGTGCAAAATTGTTTTCATTTGCACGCAGACCTTCGCAGTTTGACAAACTCGCTTGCATTTGTATCAATATCCAATTAAGGAATGTACACATGCCCGGTATATATATATAATATATATACATACACACACATATATATATGTATTTTATATTAGCCAGACTGGAATAAAACTCTATTTTTGTATTCACATTATGCAGATAAGAAATCTGGTGGAATCTTTAGTGAGTTACACGGAAAAAGAATTAGGGACCATTCAAAATGTGCAAGCAATGAAATATTTCCAAGCAAAAGTGCATATTGAGGGTGAACACGGTATTTGCATTAACCACGGATTTCCTATAATTTTCGGTCTGCAATGTGACGCTAGAGTATTTTAGACTCACTGAATTATTTCGATAATGAAACAGAGTTCTTAGCTAGCCTGTCTTACACTAATGCTCTGTCCATTTTTCGAGTTTCGAATAGATACGAGAAAGTCTTCGAAATATGTTAACAAATACTTTAAACACGTTCGAATGAACTAATGGGATTTTCTCGTCTCCTGGTAAGAATGAACTTAAAACTGCAAAGACGGAATGTCTCTTTGAACGAAGAGTTATCCGAAATATATTGAATGAATTACTTTTACTGCATATGTTGGTGCCTCTCATAGTGTTACCATTTTTGATGGAACGTTAGAAATATATCACATTATATAAGATTAATATTTAATGATCGGAAATTCGGTCTTCCTTGTTTATAGGAAGTCACGAAATTCCTTCAGATTTCAGTAAGCTAAAACAAAGAAAAATCTAAAGAAAAATAAAAAACGGAAATTAAGCAAGTCTCTTAACGTTAAAAAGATTATGTTGACCCTACCCGTATGCTAACCTAAAAAGCACACGTCATTGCATATATCTTTTTATACTATTACAGTATTGTCCGATGTGTTACCCTGTCTTATCGGTAATTGAATATATGAGTGAAATTTGTTAGTTATCTGTGAGTGATAGGCGATCATTTTTAGTGTTGACAAGGCCTCTTATGATTTTGTATAATTGCATGTTGTCAAAAAGTCTAAACATTGTTTCTGTTTAGGTGTTTGACGGAAAAGATAAAATCTGTCATTGTTACTGGTGTTTACTTATATAACATAAGGTTAAAAATTATAGATTCGATCTGATGTTGTTTCCTAGTAAGAACCTATTTATTTTGGATGAGAGTGCATTATTTTTGTGATGGTTTGAATAATATAAGGGTAGAAGAGCAGGAGCGGGAAAAGTAAATTAAAATTTATTGAAGCGTTTCAGTAATGTGAATTTTTAATCTGGAAATGCCAACTGGATAGATAAATCGAGCATAATAATAAAAAAAGGTAGTAGCGACGATCTTCGAAAAGGGTGTGTTCAATTATATTTTTGCCCAGAGTGTGAAAGTCTCTGTAGTGTAGGGGTGCCAGGGATTGAGAGTAAGTTTCTTGTAAGGCAGTGACTCCACTGCTGTTATTTCCACAGTAATTGGGTGGCCTTGAGTCTCTCTGAACCCTGTTGGTCCTGAGGTGACCCGTCAGACCCTTTTCAGACTCCTGCTCAAACCTATATACGCAATTTCATGCCAAAAGTTAGTTCTGAGCTTAATTTAAAATGGCATAAATGCAGCTTAACTTGATGGTACATCTCTGTGATGCAGTTTACCCAAAACTTTCTAGTGGTAAAATCTGTAATACTCGCTCGGTTTTTACTCTTGTTTGGTCGAATTCCGCCGACTTTTTTCTTTACCTCCATTTCTCGTGACGATATTTACAACCCCATAAGTTCCTACCTAACAGTCTTCAACACCTACAGTGATGTGGGAGTAAAGAAAGCCCTCAGTTTCTTGCTCAGTGACAACAGGTAGCAAATGTTTGAGACTGGCTTGATTTTGGATTATTCAGCTCTCTCGATCTTTTTACTCCAACAAAACGTCCTCCTACCTTGCGTCTTTATATCACTGTCTCTTTCTATGACTTCAGCTTTGCCTGCCCACCAAATCCACATATCCACAGCTCGAGATCAGTGAGAGTTCCCGGCAGCTGTTAAATGACTTACTTTTTGATTCTCCACCAAATGACTGTTGGTTTGACAAGCCCTGACTTTATGGAGCCGGAAGGAAATGACGTCTTTAAGTTATTATTCCTTCTGATCAAGTGTTTTTCATCGCTCTACCTCTACTTCCCTTATAGTTGTTTGTCCATTGCATCATCAGCCAGCTCAGTAAGTGCTGCCTTAATTAAGAGTCAAAACAACAAAAACAAAATGCAAGTTTTAGGAATTTTTATTGATCAAAATCCTTATAAACAACATTCAGATACACGACGTACTTAGTGAGATCGTATTTTAGGAGATTCTGGACATTGCCTGTTAGCTACCAGATCTTTAATGCATGGTCGAACGCCATAGCCAGAATACAAGTCCCTTCAATGTCCAGCTTGTTTCTGTGATTGGTTTCTATAACAACAAGTGTGGAAATCATTATTTGGTAGCAAGCTTGATGGCGCGCGGTACGCTGCGCTGGAACCCGGCGCGCTGCCCGTCATGTCTCCCCTAACCTCCCGATCCCCTACCTACCCCGCCCCCTCCCGGGGCGGACGAACAGGTTTGCAGGAGGAGGGTGGATGTGTCATGTCTCCCCTTTCCTTCCCCACCCCCCCCCCTGGCCGGACATACAAGAAAAATCCACACGGCTTTTATTATTATAGATGATGCGTGGATTGACAAAAATATATTCTTTTTTACACTGCTAATGGAAAATAACTTACATTTTGAAATATATGCAATGTATTGACATTCAGACAGTTATTTTTCGTAAATCGCCAGGGAGGGGGAGAGAGAATATTATTTATGCATCATGTATAGAGTTATCTTAGAATGATAAGAGAATGCTGCATACAAAATTACATAAATATGTATATAAATTTATGATGTTTACTATTTTTCCTGTATACTGTTGGGCAAGTAGAATTTTTTTTTTTTTTTGATTTTAGACTAATGGAAGAGAGCATTGAAAGGGAACATCAGATCATCAGCAATCTAGTTGGAAGGAATATAAAAACACAAGTTCAATTATGGGCCAGACGGAAAAATAAAATGTTGAAGGATTGATAAAAAATTAAGAACTCAAAGAACCAAAAATTTCAAGATTAGTATATGAGCCATTTAGTGGTCAAATCAGATAAAGTATACGCACATGAAATGATTCATAAATCATTTAAAGTGATACATACGGTACGGACTGATTTCACACTTTCCTGCTTGTTTATCAGTAAGACATTGAACCGTGCTAAACAGAATTCCAGCGTTGGAAAGAGCTAAATAAAAACTATCCTCTATCTAAGCAATCCTATAAGCGGCAAAATAACTGTCAGTAATGAACAAGGTGTTTCGCTGGTATATAAATCTTAAAAACTGAAAAACAAGAATAATGTGTGCGATAAATAAACATCCGCTCTATCTGGAAAAACCCTTTCCACAATCTTCTCCTGCAAATAGAGAAGAGAGAAGACCCAATAATTTGATGCATGGTGTGATAGATGGAGGAGGACTCATGAATCAGATCGCTCTAAGTGGTCGGAATGCCCGTCGTATCAATCAATATTCGTGATCAGGTAAAATATTAAGTCTCGCCTAAATGCTGCGCTGTCATGTCGGGGAGAAAATCTGTCAAAAGAAGATATTTTTCTGATGCGTTTAACCTGATATCTATCCAATTCGTTCTCAGTAATACCACGCGTAGGTCAAGAGTCGACTGGATGTTGAGAATTGAGAAAAGAAAATATTTCTGTGCGAAGTTCAAGGTTTCAGATTTTCTTGTGGAGGTTTCAAAATATGGATTATTGCTTAAAGAGTGCAGACGGCGCCCAATTCTCTTCAGAAGGTCTCAAAATATGGATTATTGCTGAAAGAGCGCAGACGACGCCTAATGCTGTCTAATAGGTGTCATATCTCTTAAGATTATCATCAGTTATATTGAACGAGTGTCCCTATAATGCACGCACTGTTGCGCAACTGCGTACGTATGTACGTGTCTCAGAGAGAGAGAGAGAGAGAGAGAGAGAGAGAGAGAGAGAGAGAGAGAGAGAGAGCAGAGCAGAAACGAGGAATTGTTAATAGGAATCCGGGCAGCGTTTGATCTCCAGCACCTCTTTAGTGAAGTTTTAGGACCGGGGAACGATCGACTTATGTGGAAATCTTCGTATATTAATTCTCCACCATCACAGGATATGCAAAGCTGAAAACTCATCACCAAAGCATATTATGATGAGCTGTAATGAGTTTAGAACTTTGCTGACAAACACTTTTCTCTTGTCGCTGCCGAGGGTACGGCATGCAGTGGACTTTATGAGAATTAAATTAAATTATATATTTATATATATATATATATATATATATATATATATATATATATATATATATATATATATACAGTATATATATATATATATATATATATATATATATATATATATATATATATATATATATATATATATATATATACATACATACATACATATATATATGTATATATATAATCATGAAGCTGCAAATGTCGCTTAATATCAAATTCACGCTACCTCGGGAATATCCCCGATGGGGAATTATCACCGAAGGGGAATTTATAAGTGATAAATGGATTGGTACTGCCGGGTCTCGATCCCTCGACACAGATACTTACCCAACGACTCCAGTCGACGGTCTACCCACTGAGCCACCAATTTATATATATTGTGTGTGTGTTTGTATAATGTTGTTGCATATTAATAATGCATAATTGTTTAAATTTATTTTTCTGTGGGTATACTTACAACTGACTCTATAACATCATAAGTTTTGTCTTACAAAGTTGAAACAATTTGAGTACCAATCCATCAAATGTTTGTGGACAGTTTGACATACCAAATGGCAGAATATTGAACTTAATCCATCATGATTTGAAAGTCATGTCAAATCACGATCATTTGGCCTCACTGGAATATGCTAGCAGCCTTTACAAAAGTCAGTCTTAGGATAGAACTTGCTTTGACTAAGTTTTGCCATTATTTCATCTGGATGTGGCGTTGACTCTGGATCAAAAAAGTGCTCATTCAATTTTTGGTAATCAGTGCAAAAGTTGTTGCTTCTGTTCGACTTTTTCACCACTGTAAAGGGACTGGCACATGGAAATTCAAATGGCTTTGTAAGACCCCTGTCAATCATGCTCTGTATCTGCTGTCACAGATCTTCTAAATGCATAGGATATTTGATATGGCCTGTTTCCAGTAGGTGCCTCGGTAGCCAAATGGCCTTCATGTTGAATGAAACCAGTTCTGTCAAAACTCCTTTAATGAGGAATCCATAGAGTCAAGGTGATTGCCAGTTAATGTTTGATATAAATTGGCATAAGATTCAGTTTCTTTCATTAGTAATAGGCGGAAGAAGCGTTCTATAATGGATTCTCCTGAATCTATTGTAGCATAAGCAGCAAATTGAATCAGTGCATATCCACTGGATATAATGCATTATATTGCGAAGCAATCGATGAAAGTGCATGCAAAATTTCAATAAATGTGTATTGTCTTGCAATGCTCTTTTTAACCCCTTTGACTGCTTTTAAACTCCATTTACTGACTGCACATTTATCAGTGACTTTGAAAGGTTCTTTCGTCAGCATTAATGCAATCAGAACCTGAATGATCTCATTTTTATTTTTCTGACTGTATAGTTTTTTTTTTTTTTTTAAATGTGTACAGTTACACAACTGGATTTTTCTCCGTTTTGCGACTGGTGCTCTACGAGTATTTTTTTTAAATCGATACAGTCTTCAGACACATCAAAAGAAGGTATCTTAAGAAGCTCGGCCAGAGAATTAGAAGGTTGACACGGGGTATTCTCATCCCTTCTCTTGACTCTCCTGTTTTCTCGACATGCAATTCGTTTCTCTTTAAATCTCTTAAATAGTTTTTTCTTTCTATTTCTCTCGCTGTCTGGCTCTCTTAGCTCTCCCAAATTGACCTTCTTCTAAACCACAAAGTCAATTGATTTGTGTCCATGCAATCCACGTTTCTCTCGTATTCCTGAAGATTCCATTCTCAGAAGCTTTGGAAAAACGTGCAAGCAACAAGATTGAGTATACTATTATTATTATTATTATTATTATTATTATTATTATTATTATTATTATTATTATTATTATTATTATTAAAAGTAGTTTAACCAGACCACTGAGCTGACTTTCAGCACTCGACATTGAGTAGCAGGATACATTCAAATGCAGAAAGAATTAGTCGTAAGCTTGCAATAAAAGTTAAAATTGATCGGTCAACAACATATTACGGCAATAATAATTCAACGAAATAAATGCGAGACGACAGGTATCAAACACATATATATGAGTCGGAAACTTGTACCCCAGAGGTTCAAGGTGTAGCGGTAATACAAAAATGCACAACGGTGGTCAATGGAAATAAATATAAATATATATATATATATATATATATATATATATATATATATATATATATATATATATATAAAAACTCTCTTAGGTATCCTTAGGTCAGGATGAAGAGGAAACAAAATACCACACAAGTAACAGAATCAATCTTTCCCAAGTACACTCAGCACGGGAACGCCCAGAATCATTCAGAATGGGACCAACCATAAGTCCGTCCACTCAACTAGACTTGATCTACGGGGAATAGCAATCCAGTCTTGTGAAAGCTATGCCTCCTTAAGAACTGAATTCACATAACATTTATTATCATTACATCCTTTAGCTTGCTCCTAGATTACTTCTCGTCTAACAAATGATGTACCTACTTAAATTTCCCAAGTGGCGAGTTGCAGATATACATAAATATGCAGATAACCATTTTTTTCTTATCTATTTATCTCTATTTCCTCGTCTATACAGCAATTACTCTTTCAACTCTTTACAGCAATTACTCTTTCAACTTTCAACCTTAATAAAACCAGCTACGCAAAGAATAAAACTAAACCTTTGTGGGAATTACTACATGCGAACAAACACGACTTCGGTAACCTCAGAGAATCAAGAACACGCAGGCTCTCAAAACGCAATGCCGTAATCAGTATTGTTTTGTTACGCCGCAAATATACAGAGCATTTTAGGGAACGGTTTGAAGCTACAAAATGTCCAGGTTGAATATAAATAACGACCGAGCTACAGATATAAACAGTGACTTACTAAATCTAAGAATAGATTTAGTTTTTAATGTAATTTATGATGAATCCTTTCTTGTCAAGTTTACGGGGCGTAATCCCAGGAGAAGTTATGATGTTTTTCTTTTAAATCATGTCTATTTGTTTCCTAACTGAACAGCCCACATTTATATCATCATTTGTCGTAACATTGATATTTGTATATCGATTATTGTTTTTCGTTAACCAGAATTCTTAGGTATTTAGGAATGACATTTGTAATATTTAAGGGCAGTATTAAAGCAATTCAGTCTTTATTGACAGTGACACAAACTGGCACTCTCTCTCTCTCTCTCTCTCTCTCTCTCTCTCTCTCTCTCTCTCTCTCTCTCTCTCTCTCTATATATATATATATATATATAAAATATACATATATATAGTATATATAATATACATATACATACACACACACATATACAACATACAAACTGTTTCCTCTGAAAGGGATATATCGTTCGATCATCGTTCGTTCCAATTGTTCTGAATTCTATACTATTCCACATTGACAAACACTCAAAACACTGAATAATCCTTTCATCTACGCTAAATAATTTACTACTCTTATGTACCTCAGCATTTCTTACCCTTCTAACATTCCTTATGCCACAATCCCACTTAAACAATTAATCTTCTTGTCATCGGCTTAACAATCCATTCGATTCAATATTATACGTATAATTTCCTGTCCCCTCCCTTACTTAATCTGCCATGTGGCTTGCCTCTTCTCTTATCCTATTATCATTTGACATATTTACAAATGCCTACACGATGCGAAAGCTTCCATTTTTCAGCACCTATTCAAACATTCATTGCTACACACACACACATATATATATGTGTGTGTGTGTGTGTAGCAACATTATATATATATATATATATATATATATATATATATATATATATATATATATATATATATATATATATATATATATATACATAGAAAAGGGAAAACTGATAGTTTAGATTAAATCATCCATATATATATATATATATATATATATATATATATATATATATATATATATATATATATTATATATATACATAGAAAAGGGAAAACTGAATAGTTTAGATTAAACAAAACTTCATCCTCTAACATTTCTCTCTCTCTCTCTCTCTCTCTCTCTCTCTCTCTCTCTCTCTCTCTCTCTCTCTCTCTCTCTCTCTCTCTCAGTGCTCTATCTCCCCTGCTCGACGTTGTTCACTTTGAATTCGCCGAGGCATTAGTAGACTCTCCACCAATCGCGGGACAAGGAAATGGTTGGATAATTACCCGGGATAATTGAATTACCCGTGGTGAATGGTCCCTCTTTCCCAGATGCCCCCAAGGAGATCGTAAATGAGTTCGGTATCATACGCCAGCCAGGTGCCAAGCGATCCCGTATGAACGTTTTTGGGGATTTACGTTTTACCTTTTTCTTGGGGATTTAATTAAATATTCAATATAAATTTACTGATTTTATAAGACTTACTAATTACACTCTAGTGTGTATGCGTTTGTTTACATGCACACACACGCGCGCACACACACAATATGTACTTTATATATATATATATATATATATATATATATATATATATATATATATATATATATATATATATATAGTGTTTTATATATATATATATATATATATATATATATATATATATATATATATATATATATATATATATTCATATATATATATATATATATATATATATATATATATATATATATATATATATATATATATATATATATATATCTCTCTCTCTCTCTCTCTCTCTCTCTCTCTCTCTCTCTCTCTCTCTCTCTATATATATATATATATATATATATATATATATATATATATATATATATATATATATATATATATATTATATATATATATATATATACACACACACACATATTGGTTGGACAGCTATGTAAAGATGGAACAGTTCAAGGTGTTAGGCAGCAACGCTGAAGAAGGAAGTGGGAATTAGGGTAAAGTACAAAGCTAAAAGTGTGGGCATCTAGGGCCCAAAGGCATTCCCCAAACACTCTTTAGTAATGTCTGTAGTGCACTACGTGAGGAGCACTGACTATTCTACAC
The DNA here is from genome assembly GCF_040412425.1 of Macrobrachium rosenbergii. NCBI lineage: Eukaryota > Metazoa > Arthropoda > Malacostraca > Decapoda > Palaemonidae > Macrobrachium > Macrobrachium rosenbergii. The sequence continues at coordinate 64,646,795 of NC_089746.1, read as the reverse complement.
CTTATGGAGATGAATGGAAGTTAGCCGAGCGCTTCCAAGTTCTCACACCTCTGGGTCAATAAACAAAAAAAAAAAAAAAAATCATTAGTTACAATGTCACTTCTCTGGCAACAGCAATGTACAGAATATGCTTTCCCTCGATTATGATCTGTAATTTTCTTTCTTGTTACCGGGAGGCATTTTTCTAGTACATTGTAGAATAATAGTAAAAAAAAATGTGATCAAATGAAAGTTAAGAGTGCTGATAGCTATAATCCCATCCATGTTTAATAATTTTATTTCATTTCATACAAACTCATCAATTAGTGTTTCAACAAATTCTTATTAAATTTGGAACTCATCAGTTAGTTTCAACAAATTCTTCTTAAATTTGAAACTCCAATTAGTTTTTCAACAAAATCTTTTTAAATGTGGAACTTATCAGTTAGTGTTTCAACAAAATCTTCTTAAATTTGGAACTCATCAATTAGTGTTTGAACAAATTCTTCTTAAATTTGGAGCTCATCAATTAGTGCTTGAACAAATTCTTCTTAAATTTGGAACTCGTCAATTAGTGTTTCAACAAATTATTTTTAAATTTTAAATCTCTCAAACACCAATTCCATGAATTTACGTAACAATGTGGATTTAGTAAAATAAAATTAGTTGTAGACAAAGGTGTGTTATGTACTCATGGTTGCTGAATCATAGCTAGCATCAAAGAACTGTGTGATTAAAGCAGCGAGTCATAATGCGCGAGGCTAGTTGTTGGAAAACGAAATGATGGTATTGTCATCTGTGACAGTTGTCTATGGTGGTCAGTTGTGGCCACTGGTATCCACTGGTGTTGCTCAAAGTTTCACGATTTGACTGAAGATAACCGAAGGGTAAAGTAAAATTTCAGCTATTAAAAAAGGAGCGTGGGACTTTATAACTGTCATAAATCTTTTAACATTATAAAACTGAAGTGATATGATGTGACGGAAAAAATTGAGAATTGTAAAACTTGAGTGTCACAGGGTAGCAAAATAATATCAGGGATTTTTTTTCAACAGAATCAATACTACGCGCTCTGATTGCTTCAATCCCTTCCCTTTGAACATGTTGTCAGAAGTATTAACATTTCAACAAATAAATTTTTTATTTAATTATGCCTGGATTGGAATATCATCCGCTAATAGAACCTGGTAATTACATTCGGATCACACGTAAAGCCTCGTGAAAGGTGATAAGATCATTGTAGTCGCCGTGGCTTTTTCATCAAGAGAAAATTGAATAACTTGCTTATTCAGTTGTATTCATAATGAAAACTTTTAATTGCTGCCAGAAACTTACGTCTTCAACATCCTCCAGATTATCTATTTTAAGCTTTCTAGGTCCATAATATATACTACATGCAACTTATTCCTTTTATTTTCATAACAAATACTTGATCCACATAGTATCCTGTTGTGTAAGTCCACACTGGCCTCCCTTTCAATCCTTTTGATTTTTTGTCAAACATCAATGAAAAATACTGCCATGCACCTTCCTGATATCTTAAAGTGGTGTTAAGTCTCCAAATTTCTTTCCTTTGTCTTTATTGCCTCAATATTCGTAAGAGGAACACCTATATTTTTTGCTTCGAATATATATATATATATATATATATATATATATATATATATATATATATATATATATATATATATATATATATATATATATATATATATATATATATATCCTACAAACATATCAGACACTTCTCACGTCTCGAACTGTCGACCTAACCGCTCAACGTCTCCTCGCTGCTGGGAGAAAGGGAGCTGGTGACTGGTACGGTACATGTACATACGCTACCGGGGTCTAAGCGATGTCAGGCAGGGCAGCCGATCGAGACTACGGTCTGCCCCAAAGCCAAATCAAAGTCCTTCAAAAGAAGGCACGTTATATATATATATATATATATATATATATATATATATATATATATATATATATATATATATATATATATATATATATATATATATATATATATATATATATATATATATATATATATCTTACCCCATGCAAAATATGGGAAGAAAAGCACGTTAAAAGAAGAATATATATATATATATATATATATATATATATATATATATATATATACATATACATATATATATATATATATATATATATATATATATATATATATATATATATATATATATATATATATATATATATATATATATATATATATATATATATATATATATATATACATATATGCTACCACCACCACACTGTAACATCTGACTGACAGTTCCAGCAACTTCTGATGTCTTCCCATTCCTCTTTCCAAGCAGAATCTTTCTGCTTTCATCTTTTATGCTGAGTTGTGCTCATTAACCTTTCCCTCCATATCATATTAATTTCGGACCAATCCTTGTTGTTCCTAAATCCTTTCCCATCTCCCCATTTCCTCTTATGTATTTATATCCTTTAATCACAAACATTGCCTCTTCCCCCTAACTGCGTGAGTAGTTTCTTTGACATCATCCCATAATTATATTATCTCTATATGTGTTCCCCTCACTTCCTTCTAATCAGATTCGTTTGTGTGAGGTATATTCAAGCTGCGCATTCATCCCGTCCTCTCTATCTTTAACTTCATTCAATCTTTAATTTTGGTTCAACAAACCAATAATCAGATATACCTCCAGCTGCTTCTCGCATTCATCCCGTCCTCTCTGTCTTTAACTCCAATCTTTAAGTTTGGTTTAACAAACTAATGATCAAATATACCTCCAGCTGCATCTCAACTTACCTATTGCCGTTACTTACATCAATTTGCCTTTTCGTTCACGTTGTACTGTTATTTCAGTATCTGTTACATTCATTTCCTCATAATTTTGTCTTTTTTTATTTTATAAGTATGATATTCTTCTGGGGAAAGCTTGTGCTCCCAACAGTCAACCGTCTTTCCAAACGCGTTCATTATTGTGATTTGTCTCAGCAACAGTATTTGGGAATCAAGTGTTCTGATTATGAAAAGAAATTCGAAATTTGTGCTTTTTGGATTTTTACTGTGTACATCGAACAAAATATTTCATAGTACTAAAAATGTTATGTTCAATGTACCGCATACATTATTAAACTTTTGATATGCTTCAAAGTCTTTCGCATAATGAAATACATAAAGTATTGATTTTGGATAATTATATGCAGGTCACAGCCGCATCAACTTTTAATAAAGTTCAATTTTATTCATTTAAAACGGATTTTTATAAGACCACATAGAATAGGCAAAGTTTGTAGATTCTCATTAAGAATATGAGAATCGTTGCCATGTTCTGTGAAGAACAGTCTTCAAGTAAAAGCCGAGGGATATATCTATACATTCTTGTCAAGAATAAACCCTCGTTCTTATGAATGTGAATTGGAGAGATTATTGCCAAGACGGAAAGAGCTGTGGGTAAGGAACACTTGACATCAATTTCCAAAAGGTGAACCTTCAATTTGTTTAAAATTATTTAGAAATAAAAAGAATTTTGTGAAGCGCTTTCCTTTTTCATTCTGATTAATATATCCAAGTGCGAATTTCAACCAAAATTGATTAAATTTATTATTAATTTTGGTCATCCATCAGTCCATCTGTGAATTCGTTTGTACCTTTTCGTCTCAAAACAAAGCAAATACAGATAGATAGATAGATAGATAGATAGATAGATAGATAGATAGATAGATAGATAGATAGCTAAATAGATAGATAGATAGATAGATTTATTGACCACAAAATTACAATACTTTCATGATTACAAAAGATTCAAAATTACAATATTTTCTTATCTTAATGTATAATTTCGTCAGTACCTAACTTTACATCATCCATATTGTGGTTTTTCATCAGAAGAAAAATCATCAATTTTACTATACTAGCAACTTAGTTCATATATTTTATATGGTTTGGTTGCTTAGAAATTTAGACTGTATTTCACCTTTTGTGTATATGACGTTAAACGTTAAGAGTAATTTATATGTCAAAAGAGAAATGGTCACAAATATCCTCTGAGGATCATGAAGGCAAACATCCAGAATCTCTGTATCTGATTTGATAAGCAACACTAGATGTAGAATTTGTTACTTAGCAGTTCAGTTTACGAACTTAACCTCCAGACTGCTGCAGATCCTAGCATCAGTCTTCCTGATCCGGGAACTGAAAATCTGTTTTACTTTACGCTTAATAAGATCAGATGAAAAATCACGTGAAAAAATTTTGGTATTTATGATCAAGATCTTTTGATGAATCATGTAAACATCATAGCTTGACAAAAGGACCGATTTAGGGACACGCAACTAATAAATTAATGCCTTTTTTTTTTGAAGGCTAAGAAAAAGATATGCAAATCTACTGAATTCCTCGTTGTCTTAGAAATAAAACCTTGAATCCATGTAGTGTGAAGGAAATATCCCAGTCGATACAACATTTTTCTGAGACAAAAATTTACTCAGCATGCAGAATAAAAGTAAACAGTAAAAAACGAAATGTAGACGAAATGTTTGTGCTTCCTAAAATACAAGGAAAACAATGTGCAAAGGTCCATACACAAAAAAAAAAAAAGATAAACCAGGTTATTACCTCAGGGCAATCTAGAAGGGACACCTAAGTATCTACTGTGTTGTATACAAGAATTTTGATGATAATTTCACGTCAGGTGTATATAAAAGAAGTAATCTTTTTACCCCTTAGCTCGCAGTGGCATCTGCTGGATAGCTGAAGGCCCTCCTGTGGAAACTGTCTTACTCTACAGTCCCTCTCTTGATACTCGGACAATAGAAAAGTCAGATACTTGTTGCTAGAGCCGAGATGGCAATTACTATAAACTGCTCGTTCGTATCTGTGTACAATGGATGAGCACCCGAGGTTACTCACTATGTTGAAGGCGCCTTTGTTTTGAAAATGTTACAGAAAATGACTTATTTTTATTGGAACAATTTTTACCTGAACATTTTCCTCAGTGCCTCGTTGTCAACGATACCCATAGAAGGGTTATTCTGCAGAAAGAAATATATCTTTCATAAGCAATGGGTGTAAAGTAGGACCCATTATTTGGAAACTCCTAACACTCTGAAACCCTACGATCTTAGTGGAAAACATATCGACGGAAGAAAGGATAGAACATCTCGGGTTGTAAACAAATCACCAGACTTAAGATAACTGAACAGCTGAGTTATATTATGTGAGCTTCAGTTTTCCTTGAACTTTCATTCATAACTGTTTTCATCTTGTTATATTTTGTGTGTGTATGTATTTTACTGTTTGTCTTAGAATTTGTATTACCTATCTTTCTGGTTCACTGATTTCATTGTAGGCATAAGGATTTTAGAGAAATAGAACTGAAAATGATGAGACTGAATTTGATGGAAATGATATTGAACGAATGGATATTGGGGAAATGATTGAACTAAACGACTAACCATCTTTGTTAGATGACGTTATCCAGTTATTATTTTATATGATTAATTCACAGTAATGTTTGATATTCAAAATACGTTCCTTCTTGTTTAATGGTAATGCCATCGTCTTCTCACGTCAGAATAGAACAACAGTAAATTGTTATACTAATCGCCACTATGTAATTTTCGCCCAAGAGGAAGAAGATTGAATGACTAAATAAAACAAAAGATGAAAGCATTTCAAACTTATGATAATGAGGGTTGAAGCTGGAGGCGGCTTAGTTTTCACATTACTGAGGTATTCTTGGGAGAGACTTTCTAATTACCTAGCCAGATCTTTGGAGTTTCAAAGCGTGTATTGACTTGATTACGGATAATCCAAATCTTTGTTAGTTATAATAAAAGAAACATTGTAAACAAGAAAATCACATTTAATAAAGTCTCTCTCTCTCTCTCTCTCTCTCTCTCTCTCTCTCTCTCTCTCTCTCTCTCTCTCTCTCTCTCTCTCTCTCCTTTGAACCAAAGGCAAGTGCCTTACTCTTCAGCTAAGAGACAGAATTCCCACGACACTTAAACTCATCAAAAAGTTACGGAACGAGTTTTCCACCAGTAAGTTGGTATGGTTAAAGGCTGCTTTGTGGAAGTTTTTTTTTTTTTAAGAAGTAGAGAGATGGCTTGTGTCACTCGATATAATCATGATATTAGTTTAGGAATATAATTAAGAAAATCTCATAGTATCCCCAATTTTACACTCTTTCACTCTCACGGATGTTTAGATAACTCTAGGTAAATATAAATGCATATTTACCTTCTAATTGTTTACCTTATATATTTTGTTGGCATGTTCTCTTGCGCAGAAAACAACTTTTTATACAATGTTGCTCAAAACAATATTTTTCTCAAAATACTTCCAACCATTCCTATTTCTCCTCTTTTGATGTGTCTACGAGACAGGCAGGGGGATGTGATGGTACTAATTATAATTTACAGTAATTGTAACTTCTCAGAATCTGGTTACTCAAGGGAAGCAACATATTTTACGACCCACTCTAAATCCTTAAAACTTGTTGCAATTCCGTCCATGGATTCTATAGATCCGCTATCTTCAAGTTGGTGAACAGTAATAATGGCACAGGTAGAAATGGCGCAGGCAGAAATGGCACGGTAAAAATGGCACACGTAAAAATAACCCCGGTAAAAATGACACAAGTGAAAAAATATGAGAAAATGGCTCGGGGAAAAAATATATTTCACTATAGCCTAGGGTTTATACAGAAAAAAAGTGCAATGCGCACGCTGTGTATTTAATAAATCCTGAACAAAATAAATACCAAACCAGTAACTCTCTGTAATCAAGAGGGTAGTTGACTCCTGGATTAGTTAACTGATTCAGTCAAGCACGCACCATTGATATCAGTGGCTCTACCAGAGAAAATTTGCTTCCAAGGGTACATGTATACAAAACAGATTGTAAGATCAACTACTATCAGATGGAGATGTGTTAAGAGAACATCTTTTTGTAAAGGCACCATGGCCACCAGCCTTGATATGACTGATCTTTTACCAGATAATGACCACAACCACGCTCCTGATTATACAGCTATTTCAGCCACAAAATGCATCAACAACATGAAGAGAAAAGCAGCAGAAACAGAAGATAAACCTAGAAAGATTTACAGCAATAACCTGGTTGACTTACCAACTGAAGCAAAGGCGTTACTTCCAAGTGAGGACATCATAAAGAGAACTTTGCATAACCAAAGAGCAAAACTCTACCCACAGGTACCTGAAAGACTTAAGATCTGCAACTTACTGGAGAATGGACAACTGCTGCTCCCCCGAGCGCACACCACTTTTGTTCTTCGACAATGGGCCAGACACTGCCAACTTCATCATTGCGTTTGGTTCTCATGAATCACTGCAGTTACTTGCTTCTGCTGATAGATGGCTAATGGATGGCAGCTATGCAATGGCTCCACTAGGATTTCTACGGCTTTATGTAATACGTGTCCCAATTGGTAATCCTGGTTTCCACTGTTTTTACCTGTCTGCAGAATAAAACACAAGATACATATGAAACACTGCTGCAGACAGTCGTGGATCGCTGCCACGAGATTGACCTCTACCCAGACCCAGCAACCATAATTGTTGACTTTGAACAGGTGGTCTTCCAAGCTGTCGACTGTGTTTTTGGACCGGAAACACGCACACAACGTTGTTTCTACCACCTGACTCAGAGTACCTGGAGAAAAATACAGGACCTTGGCCTTACCAACCATTGAAAAGAGAGTGAGGACTTTCATCAGTTCTGTGGACAGATTGACTAATTGGCATTCCTACCAATTGAAGATGGTCCAGCAGGAATGCAGTTA
>NC_089746.1:64631511-64636511 GCF_040412425.1 Macrobrachium rosenbergii | reverse complement strand
TCTTCAAGACCTAAATTTCATAATCAATCAATCAACCAATAATTCTTTAACTTACGTTCAATTCATAGACACTAATTGGACTCTACCTTAAAAAAATTCAAATTATGGAAGGAAAAAATAATAATAATCATAAAACACTTGATCAGATTTCCTCTTCTGTCGGTTAGGTATTACTTATTTTATAACAAACATCGCATATACTGTAGATGTAACTGATCCCTTGAGAAGTTACATTAACTATTAATGACAAACTTAACCAAGAGAGTAGTAACAATTGACAGAGCCATCTTTTGTCCATCCCAAATAATAATGGTAAAATATATCAGTATTAGGACACATCAAACCAACATTTTTGGAAATGAAAATGAAAGCGGTTTCCAGCAATTGGTATATAATATAGAAAATCTTAATAAAATGGAAGGTGCATTTTTAGCTCGTAACTCCCAGCCTGCACAACCCATTGCTATTCTGGGCTCTTGCCCAACGAAAGTTGATGCTAGAGTCTTACAGTGAACTCATCTTTAGTCGTATATTGTAGTTCTCAAGTTACTGTGCTGTGTACCAGCATATAATATAAATGGCTGTCACTGTGGCATCGATTTTGACAGAAATATAAACTTCATATGCTATTAACATTATGGGTCGCCATATATATAAAGAACGTGCAGCAGATGCATTTTTTTTTTTTTTGTATTTTGAGGCTGACACTTACCTTAAAATAGATGTGGAGCAGTCGCGTTGGTCTAAGGTTGATGAGGCTAGACTCAAGTTACGTTTAGACTTCATGGATCGTCTGGCATACTATGATCTTTTAATTACTTTTACCTCTTGATATCTCTTTTCAACAACAGCTGGAAACATATCACACAAGCAGTCAGAATACCAGGTATTGGTTATAGAAGTTCATTGTCTTCAGAAACGATGTTATCAGTGGATCATTATCCATTGACTCGGCTGATCTATAAGGCCATTGAAACCTACAAACGCCTGCTGTCTTTTGCCTCATTTTTACTTTAAAACTAAAGAATGACATTCATGACAATTATGTTGTATCAAGTACCTTTTTCCTTAGCCTTAACATGTCTTGGCTGTTTGTTTCCTATTCCCAATTTCTATACTCATATACTTTCTTATATATCATTTCTACCCATTTTTTATTGTCCATTATTTTCTCCTTTTTTTCACCCTTTTAACATGTTGGTATCCTGATCGCGGGGGAGCTTGCATGGTATAAATTTATCCATAACCTTTTATCGCTTGCTTCTCACGACAGTGATTCATTTGTAATTAATGATACTTTTTTACTGTCTGTATGCGATAACCACAATCTCCAAAACTCGCTGAGATTTCTTCCAGAATTTAGTTATTCTCTGCTGGGACAAATTTTTCAAGTTCGGTACAAAATGCCAAACATTGAGCTTTAACTTCGATGAACTGGGGAGGAATAATGAATAAGAACAGACTCCATTTATTTTCCTTCCCGCTCGTCTTTAAAAACAAAGAAAGAAACGTAATTTTTTTTTAAATGCTCTTAAGGTAAAGCGATTTGAGTCGGCTTTGTTTTGTGACGTCCGAATGAAGTTTGTGTAACTACTGTGCAAAGACGCGCTGCCTAAGATACTTTGCATAATAGAGAAACGCTCCCGGCGAATGTAGTTTGGTCAACAAAGGAAAAATTGTATTGCAGAATCATATCTTTGTAGCGCGTCAAGTTTTAAGAAATGGATAAAGTTTATGTTTGGTATTTATAGATATATTCCACTTTGGTCATTGCATCCGCAGGAAGTTTACGATTTCAAGCATAACTTTGTATTGTTCTAAGTTTTTATATTTCACAGGCATAAATTTATATAAGAACAGTGCTGTGACAGTGAATATCGATAAAATGCTAGTGTAACTGATCCCGAAGTTAAATGGCGATGGATAAACATAAAATGATGAATAATGAGCCTTAAACTTTTGCCCGATTGAGACTCATTATTCATCATTTTATCTTACCTAGCAGCATCAATACTTATTTAGACCTATTATCATCACTATGGCTTCTTTCTTATTATTGATATATTATTGTTGTTGCTGCTGTTTTTGGGGTATTTACCTTTATCAAAAATATTATGAAGACGAAGTTTTCTAAACATATCTCATGAAACGATATTGCAGCATATCTCATGAAAGAATATTGCGGCATACCAAGCATTCTTATGCAATATGGTCCCTAATTTCAAATTAAATAAAAGTACAAGCATGGGTAACATCAGACTACAAACATTCTGGAGTATGCATTTCAAAATCTTCTTACCATGATGCATTTTGCACACATTTGAAAAAGATACGAGTGATGACTTATAATTCTATGAAGCATATTAATGAAGGCGTCGTGTAGATATTGTGAATAAAACCCTCAGTTAAGCGTGGTGACCGTAGCCACTATCAGTGTCCGGAGTGCATTTCCTTGTAGCCCTGTTGAACATAGCCACTGTCTGTGTCAGGAGTGCATTTCTTTGTAGCCCTGTCTATATTATACATGCGCTACTGTAGGCTATATATCTAATTAAGAAAGATTCACAACTTGTATGTCCAGTAAATAACTACCGGCGAGAGTTGCGATATATAAGTTGAAGGTTATTGTATATTTCGAAAAACGTGTGTGTCTGCGTCTGCAGTTCAACGACTGGCGTGGGAGCACTGTTGGCGTTTCAGCTGGCTTTACGCCAACCTGGGCTCTTGCTCCAAGAGTAGTCCTGTAAAAAAATGGAGCCTGATAATCCGTAGATCTTGTAGCCAATTGCAGACGGTAAAGTAGTATAGAGTATTTCAGTTGGTACAAGACGTTTCTTTTTGCACACTCATATTGAGAAGACGGTTACTCAAGCAATTGTTTTTCTTACCACCTTAAACACCGAAAGAGACTAACAAGAGAAGAAATCGGACCGAATACTAAATTTCTGCCTCTTTACATTTATGGAAACTTAAGTTTTCTATGGGAATTAGCAAAACCTGACCAACGAGGTTCTGCTTGTCCATTCTCTTCGGAATATGTTCGAGTTGGAAACGGGAGACATGAAAAAATTTACACAACCAAGAAAACGCAAAGCTAACCATTTATCATCATGAGAATAATACTATTCATCAAGATCAAACAAAATGAACATTGAACGAAGAAAATCAAGTCACAGCCTCTTATATTATAAAATAAAACAGAATGAATCCGGTACACAGCAACCACCTATCAGATATATGAGTTCTTACTGACATTTTAGTGAGTCTGCTTAGCTGTTCAAACGCCCCCAAAAAAAAAAAAAAAAAAAAAAAAAATATATATATATACACACACACACACACCCACACACACACTCATACACACACACACACACATATATATATATATTATATATATATATATATATATATATATATATATATATATATATATATATATATATATATATATATATATATATATATATATATATATATATATATATATATATATGTATACATATACTGTATATGAATGAATAGTAAGGTTTCCATACTTGGCTTCCTAATCCAGCTTAGTCCAAGCAAACGAACCAGGCGCCCCCGCCATTCGCTGGAAAAGCCTGACAAATAAAGGAGGAAGGGGCGCATAAAAAATTCGCAAAAATGTCTACTGTTTCTGAATTATGCTTTTGGTAATCCCGATGCACCACATGCGAATTTATTCCGAAAACATGTGCATTATGCATCACGGAAAGATGAAACCTTTTAAATAAATGCCCTTGAATTTTCCTAGTTCAGGTACCACTTGCGTCCTCACTTGGGAATCTCTTACACGGACTCCCTGAAGGAGAGAAAGAGAAAGACAAAGATTTTTCAGTGCAAAACGAACGATTGCCGTACAGCATTATTAACACTTTTAAAAACTACTATTGGTAGTCGCAGCAGCAGATTTTTTTGCAGCAGCTAAATCCACTAAATGCGCATTGAAAAACGTGTGCCTGCGACCTTGCCATTTTTCAAATACTCATTTTTTTTTTACATATATACCTAGACTTATCACTTAAAGCATTCCACCACTAATGTATTCGGCATGGAGTTGACTCACGCAGAATTTCTTTGAAATCCCCAAAATTTAGGCTTTCAGGAAGGAACGGGAGTTGAAAAAAAAAGGGAATTTGATATGGAATTAACAGAGTCGTAGGGGAGAACTTCATTCTTATTTAAATAAATAGATAGTACTTGTTTCTTGGGAAGGAAACATTTTGTCTAAGTAATTATCGTTAAAGGTACATGTATCGTCAACTAAATTTCTTTTGAGAAACTGAAGTGATGTTCTTCTCGTGACACACTTCATTTTCCATTCACCAGCTCTTGCTTTTTTCCCCAAGATGAATAACATGACCTGATTGTCTTTGAATGTAATCATTACCTTTTTGCTTTAATGCCACTGTTTCAGCCGTCAACGTCAAGATCTTTCTTGTCATTGCTCAATCGCCATTATCACGGAAGCAAGTGAAATTGCCTTCTTATCGTCAAAACTCTAATAGCATTCATCGTTCACGTATTCTTTTTCCCCATAGCGCTCAACAAGCGAGGCACATTCAGCCCTGGAAAATACTGTTCGCTTAAAATACCGCGCATATAAATATGTTGACTTTCTTAAAAAGTTTCTTTGAAAGTATTCTAAATGCAAATGTGAAATCCAGTATTTAAACTAATGCGATGGCCGCGTTTTGGAATAACGGATATTAGTATTCCAAGAAGCTTGCTGGTTTCACAGCTGTTGCTAGATGCTGTTTCTGCTGTTACTGCTGCCTCTCATATCTAACTTCTCTTTCTTTCTCTCTCTCTCTCTCTCTCTCTCTCTGTCTCCCTCTGCAAAAGTATAAAACCCAAGACACGGATAAAAGCTCTATCCATTCCATTGTAGCTCTGAAGTTTTAAAGCGTTGTTTTCGCTGTCATGACAAAGGGAAAAAGTTTTTCCAGTTATGTTCATCTGGAAAAGTGCGTCAAGTA
>NC_089746.1:64559011-64629011 GCF_040412425.1 Macrobrachium rosenbergii | reverse complement strand
CTCAAAAGCTGCACAGTATGCACAAGCAATGTTTGGTGAAGTGTACAAATTGACATGTGAAATGTAAACACCGGTAAATAAACGATTTTTGACATTAAAAAAAACTGTGTGGGGACAAGTTTCGAGGCATTGTTTCTGTAAATATCAAACAACATCCGTGTTTGTGTGAACTAACATTTCATTTTTTGGTTCCCGCAGGCATGGTACTCCCAGGTTGTAAAAAGTATTGAAAAATCATTTTCTGTGAGTAGGGGAACTTCCAGTGGACCATAATCAGGCATGTTTGTCCATTTTTAATGTCAAAACCGCCACAGGATTAACAAATAGCATGTGAAAGAGAATGTTTGGATGTACGGATGAATGGTACCTTGTACATAAGGCATGTATCAAATAGCATGAACGTCGGTAATGCAGCTTCTCTCTCTCTCTCTCTCTCTCTCTCTCTCTCTCTCTCTCTCTCTCTCTCTCTCTCTCTCTCTCTCTCTCAATATTAGCGTCCCCATCTGTATAGCAATCCTCTATTTATTTTTACTTATATTAGCATACTTTTTTGTCATTAATCTAATATCCACTCCTATGTATATATATATATATATATATATATATATATATATATATATATATATACACATTTATATGTATATAATATATATATTATATATATAATATTTATTATATATATATATATATATATATATATATATATATATGTATATATATATATATATATATATATATATATATATATATATATATATATATATATATATATATATATATATATATATATATATATATATATATATATATATAAACGAATCCCACAGGAAAAGACAGGCAGAAGTTCAGTAGTACCAAGCGCTTTCACGTTTATTGACGCATCGTCAGGGGTACAGAATGAGACAAAAATATGAAGAAGGTTACAAAGTAAACGAAAAGAACAAGAATACCAGATGGTCAATTGTCAAAGGGTAATTTACAGAAAGTTAATCCAGGATAATCCCGGATCGAGCTGTCACAAACTGAACCTAAGACCACACAAAAGAAACACTAAAGTTTAGGCTTACAAAATCCAAAAACATGTAAGCCTAAACTTTAGTGTTTCTTTTTGTGTGGTCTCAGGTTCAGTTTGTGACAGCTCGATCCGGGATTATCCTGGATTAACTTTCTGTTTATTACCCTTTGACAATTGACCATCTGGTATTCTTGTTCTATTCTGTTTACTTTGTAACCTTCTTCATATTTTTGTCTCATTCATACCCCGACGATGCGTCAATAAACGTGAAAGCGCTTGGTACTACTGAACTGCCTGTTATTTTTCCTGTGGGATTCGCTTATACACTGAAGTCACGTGCATCTACTGTGATTTTTTTAAGGATATATATATATATATATATATATATATATATATATATATATATATATATATATATATATAATATATATATGTTATAGATTCACCAACCCGGTGCTGCCGGAACAACTCTGAATGTCATTCAGTAAACTCTCTCTCTCTCTCTCTCTCTCTCTCTCTCTCTCTCTCTCTCTCTCTCTCTCTCTCACCCCCAAGTTTACCTGTCACTTCTGTCAGTTCATCGAAACTGCTGTTAAAACTTGACGTGTAAAATACCTTCCAACTGACTGACAGATAATTGCACTTGTGGACATGTTAGTCCCAATTTCGTGACAGTTTGCCACCGTATTTCATCTGGGAATCATCTCCGATGCTCTGATCAGAATATGAATGAATTATGTATGGGCTTATTCATTTCACTGTGAGACCCTTCAGCGGTATTTATAGGCGGCTAAAAGTCCAAATCATGCAATAAAAATCTAGACTTACTTGCCTGTTTAATGATAACAGTTATTTGAAAAATTCACCTCACCGACAAGCAAAGCCTTAGAATGCATATGTTTATAGAACTTTTTCTGCTCAGAATGACTTTTTTTCATTTTCCAAAATATTTGCATAAATTCATGACAGAAAGACGCAAACACTTCCATAATTTATGTACCACCTTAGTTACAAATAATTCTTACATACCTGACAACAGCAACAGGCTTTCTACTGAACGTGACACAGCTAAATCAGCCCTCCTGATGACAGTCGGATAAAGTCTACGGGCGGCACCAGTAATGAAGTCACATCAGAAGTGACTCGCTAAAGAAAATGTTTTCAATATTCTGTCTTTGTATTCACTGTTGCCAACCTGATTCCTTTTTAAGGATTTCTTATGAAATAGGACGTCCGGGATATGTCCCGATCTATCCCTTACAGGCAGAACAATTTACGCGAGTTTTACGAAAGCTTCTCAAAACCAGGAAAAAAAAAACATTTTCAGGGTTGAAAAAGCGACTTTGAATAACCGAAGCTCCCGCCGCACATGCCAGTATTATGCCAACCTCAATTCTCGCTTTGATTACTGCAGAAAACCAGCGTGCTTGTTAGCGAGGTTCAGTTTGCTTGTACCAACCGATGAGTAACTTTAATATGCGAATGTTCCAGGGGCCCATAAGTCTAATTGGAACATTGCTTTCATGGTTGGTGTTGCATTTGCATGAATGAATGAAATGTGCAACAGACCAATTGGGGGAAAGTCTTGGGAGTCACAGAATGAGTTAGTTAGGATAATATGAGGGTTTTTATGAGTGTCATTTGACTTGTTTCTGCAAATATATGCGCAGGCAAACACGCACAAAAAATTCTGTGCATGCATACGTTCATATATACGTATATATACATGTATATACTGTATGTATATATATATATATATATATATATATATATATATATATATATATATATATATATAATATATTCTCAGCGAGGTCAAACGGAGATGGACCTTTTGTTAAAAATGTCGTAAATGAACATGTTCTTCTGTAATAGTAACAGTTGATGTTTGTGTTAATGTTATGTAGAATTCACGGAATTTCAATTATTTTCATTTAATGAATAAAACTACTCAACTGTTAATATAAATTTTCAATATTAAGAGCCCAACGGGTCACGGGTGGTCAAGTATATATGTGTATATATATATATGTATATATATATATATATATATATATATATATATATATATATATATATATATATATATATACATATATACATACATACATATATACATATATATACATATATATATACATGGCTTGTGCTGTGACACAGCATCTGTTAATTAAAGCACAGATTACTTTCATATACATTTAGGTATAATTTTTCAAGTCATTGCAACTATTTACATCTAAGAAGAGAACTTGCAAGTGTTAGCCATCTCTTTTTTGTACCGCTTACAACAATTGAAATCAAGAATATGTTCTTTCTAATGCAGAACAATACGTGGATGGGATCCCTACGGACATAAAACTCTGAGCAAGAGTTTCATGGAGCCATATAGTGATATTCCAATAGTAAATCGAACTCAAATCACCGACTTGTCGAGATCTTGACTTGCTGAGTCATATGGCTGTATATAAAAGCAGACAAAGTTTCCAATTTACTTTCTAAAAATTATACCCTATAAGACAAAGAGTAGGGAAGTATAGGAAAGTTCTAGAATTATGAGAATGCTGCATAAAGATGCATTTAGTTTTTTTTACATGTCAGAGTTCCTTGTCAGCATCAGCGGTTACCTACATATTGGTCCGGCTGAAAAAGAATCATCGATGTAAAAATTATTATTGTAAAGAAACTATCGTTTGAGCAATTCAGTATTTTGGTAAGAGTTTGGCCTTCAAGTGAAAACGAAAATATCCAAGGTTTATAGAAGTGGCTGCCTGTGTGAAAAATGCCAATCATCTTACAGAAAATAAAAAGCAAAAATGCTTAGGCATGGAATTGACAAAAATATATAAACAAAGTGAGAGAGGTATAGTTTTACATATAAAAAAGGACATTGCTTCTTTCCATCAAAGAGGAAAGTTAAGAGTTTATCTATAGAAATAAAATATTTTACAAAAACCTAGAACAGTCTTTCGACCATTATCTTCATAAAGGAGTATTTATTTTGAATGAATGAATGATATATATATATATATATATATATATATATATATATATATATACACACACACACACACACACACACATATATATATATATATATATATATATATATATATATATATATATATATATATATATATATATATATATATATACTTTCCAGAAAGGACAGAACAGAAAACAAATGCATTAAGATAATCACCTAATTACAGTTTTAATGTTTATGTAAACATCAAGAAAAAATATATTGCTCAAAACATATATTGGTCATAAGAGTATCATGCGTAGCTTTCCCCATAAGCAAGCAAAGCGAAAAGCTACAACAAAGGAGATTGTTATCCTTCAGTCATCAAAGCTAAGTCTTCAAAGCCTTCTGAAACCTACCTGTCAAGACCAGTTGCCTCGGCGACTACTGTTCCTTTTTAACAAGAGCTGATCGTACCACTCAAATACTGCGAATTTAGATCGTTTTTAGTTTTCTGTAAAGGAAAACTGTTGCGCCGGTTTTGTCCGTCCGTCCGCCCTCAGGTCTTAAAAACCACTGAGGCTAGAGGGCTGCAAATTGGTATGTTGGTCATCCACCCTCCAATCGTCAGACATGCCAAATTTCAGCCCTGTAGGCTCAGTAGTTTTTTTTATCTAAGGTTAGAAAGTTAGCCATAATCGTACTTCTGGCAGCGCTATTGGTAGCAACAACATAGGCCACCACGGCCCATGACATAAAACGCGTTGTTGTTTTTTATTAAGCAGACTTTATGCCAGCACGGGCTCTTGCTCATAGAGCAGCCCGCAAGATAAAACGCGAATGTGCCACTAGGAAACATGACGGCAACGTTATTATGAACACTCATCCAATTTTTTCCTCACCTTTTTGCTCTCAATTCCGTCTGTGCTTATTTCGAAAACTTTTTTATATATCGCTGGAACCTTTTTGTCGTATAGACACCCTCCGCGTTTGCAAACTCCCTTGTTGCTTTATCACTTAAAAAAAAAAGTCCTTACGGTCCATATTTAACTTCCTAATTTGACATAAAACGGGTTTTATCGATATTTTTACTCTTTTTCTTCGACCTGGGCGTGAAAAGAGGATACTCGCTTGCTTAATGTGCTTAATAATTTAGGATGTTTAATAAATACAGTCCAGGTCGGTCTACGCTATTCGATATCCTCTGGCGCAAGCGTTTGCCTAAATCAATAACCATTCGTACCCACAACGGAAATAGAATCCTCTCTCTCTCTCTCTCTCTCTCTCTCTCTCTCTCTCTCTCTCTCTCTCTCTCTCTCTCTCTCTCTCTCTCTCTCTCCGTCCCTTTTGGTCTTTAATAAACTTTCTTTAATGACAGGTGTTGAACACTTGTGCATTCCATACGTATGTCAAAGTAAAGTAATGAAGAGCGCTAGTGTCAAAATCTTTCATATTTTCCATTTATTAAATGATTATTGTTAGTGATTATCAGTGATTTGCAACAACCGGAATTATCGATTAACCCCTGTCAGACATTAAAAACAAGGGAGGTTTGCAATTTTGTCTCCGTAAATTATTTTGGTTATATAATTATAAATGCATAGTCTTCATTCGTCAGTTATTTCGTACATTATTTTAGTTATATAATGCACAGTCTTCATTCGTCAGTCATATCTCACCGAAAATTTAGGAGGGAGCCACTCTTATGTTGTGCATGCGCATTTTATATTATTAATTGTTATTTCCCCAGACAACTTGTTCTATTTTTGTTCATGTTTTGTTCTGCAATTTCATTTGGTCGAAACTGCGTTCACTGTTTCAATAACTCAGCAGTCAAGCAATAAGCAACTATTTTAAAAGCAGTGAAAATCTGTATGTTGAACCATTTTACACCGCGCTGGTCTGTTGAGAAGTATCCATCATTGTCGCCCAGAACATTCAGTGCCATCGATTACCATACCCCTCCTTCTTAAAGGAGTGGTACTAAGGGAACATTAAAGTGCTCGTGCACTGGTCTTAAAACTATTCATCTCGCTTGTGATCTCCTATATCACCTGTGGAACACGAAAAAACTTTCCCAAAATACTACTAAAGTCTGTCACAAACAGATAATGATACAATGACTGCAACTGTTGGTGTGCGTAGTATTCTCGCCTCGTATCTCTCTAGTTCCGGCAAAAGCAGATATTTTGGAATTGTATTTATTTATTTATGTATTTATCTATTTATCTATTTATTTATGAAGCAGTTTCTATCTTCACTTTAATATATTTATGTATTTATTTATTTATTTATTTATCTGTTTATTTATGAAAGAGTTTCCATCTTCACTTCCATAAAATTCCTTCGACCACAGAGAAAAACATCTGCAGTCACGATAAAGCCTTGATTACAAATGTATTATGCAAACAATAATGCAACAGCAACTAGGTTATAGTGTAACACCAAGCAGGTTAGCGAAATACACGCACCGGAATGTATTTACGTATAGATTTGATCTTGACAGCTCGTATATTCCGTGCCTAATAAAGAATAATATTAATGATTGCATTTCCATAAAGGGCAGAGAGTGATTGCCTAGGTATTGGACCAATACATAGATCAGAGCATTCGGCATATAAATTCAAAGCTTTCGACATAGGCTGTCGATATTACAATAATAATCTCTCAGTTTTTATGAAGTAGTCCCGGTAATGCAGGACAGTAATCCATACGTGTCGTTTACATGTACGTAAATTCGTATCGGCACCAACACAAATACGCATAGGTATCACTTTGAAGGGTGAACTATTATTAGTTATATATGAGCTTATTGGCGGGCGCGCGCTACGCGCGCTGGAACCCTGCGCCGCTGTCTCCCGTACCATCCCGATCCCCTAACTACCCCGGCCCTGGTTACCCCGGCCCAACCAGGGCCGGACAAAAACAGGTTTGCAGGAGGAGGATGGATATCTCCCCTACCCTCCCGTTCCCTTACCTACCCCGCCTCTAACCGGGGTGGACAAACCGGTTTTGCAGGGGGTGGGTGGCTGTGTCATGTCTCCTTTACTGTCATCCGGGGGGAGGACAAACAATATCCAATCGGATATTATTATTATAGGTAGTGAAGAATTCAGGTTCATATTCCGGTTCAGATGATTTCTCTGGAAACGAAATCAACCAAACCCTTGCCTTTGTTACAGATAGATTAATAAAAGGAAACTTGGAAATTAATTAACGAATCTCGGCTCATTCTCGTTTTCATCTGCAGCGAACATATTGCAGTCAAAGTCTCCTCATTTTATCATTAGTTTTTGTGGGAGGACTCTTCCATTAATGTCGCGTTATGTTATTCTTGAAGCCGAATTACCCATTGTTCCCAGAGTTTGGGGGGTCCTTTAGCCAGTGTTATCTAGCACCTCTTTTATTTCCTAAAAATAAGAATAAAATACATAATGCATATGAACTGGGAGATATCATTGTATGATGTAATCTTGATTTAAATCATTATGATGATTTGGATATTCATAGCCTATGTCATGTACTAGTCCTTAAATTTAATAAGTCTTTGCCAATACCGCTGAACAGAAAAATCATCTTGGACCCTGACGAAAAAGAAGTTAATTCTCTCAAAGAGACCAATTTAAATCCATTGCCTATGCCATGTACTAGTTTTTAAATTTAATAAGTCTTTGCCAATACCGCTAAACAGAAAAATCATCTTGGACCCTGACGAAAAAGAAGTTAATTCCCCCAAAGAAGCTAATTTAAACCAGTTGCCATACATGTTGCATTACCACTTCGTCAACTGAAATCTACCAAACCCTGTAAATTTCTGTGGAGCGGCGCCTCTAAATAACCCAAATTCTGCCATTCCAAAGCCCCATACAATGTTCCCTTGGCCCAGGGACGGAGATATTTCACTGCTTTGCCTTATCCCTTCCCCTACACGACCATTCCACTCTGAGATGTGTATTTACGAGAATTCCGCCAATTGCATTTCGGTCCCCTCGACCTGTCATTGGTCAGTCTAAATCACGTGGTCGAAAACCGCCGTATTGGCAGCAAGGGCCCGGCGCTAACAGAGTGGTTCTAGTGAAAGAAGTGGCATGGTTCGCTCTCCTGATGTTTATATTTGTGTCACTCAAGTATAAGTTTTACTTTTCTGGAAAAGAAAACTACTGTGATGTCTATTTGTCTGTCCGTCCGCACTTTTTCTGTCCGCCCTCAGATCTTAAGAACTACTGGGGCTAGAGGGCTGCAAATTGGTATGTTGATCATCCACCCTCCAATCATCAAGCATAACGAATTGCAGCCCTGTAGGCTCAGTAGTTTTTATTTTATTTAAGGTTAAAGTTAGCTATGATGGTGCGTCTGGCACCTTAGCTATGATGGTGCGTCTGGCACCGCTATAGGTGCCAACAACACAGGCAACCACCAGGGTCGTGGCTGAAAGTTTCATGGACCGTGGCTGAGAGTTTCATGGGCCGTGGCTGAGAGTTTCATGGGCCGTGGCTGAGAGTTTCATGGGCCGTGGCTGAGAGTTTCGTACAGCATTATAAGCTGTACAGAAAATTCGATTGCGCCGAAGACACTTCGCCGCATAGTTTACTAGTTTCTTTTCTTCGCTGATATATAGTTCGTGGGTTTAGTGATGCTAAATTGGCCGGAACAAGGAAATTTTGCTGTGATTGTATCGATCCCTAGAGAGGTAGGAAATATCCAGTAAGTCAATTTGGCAGGGAATATCATATCCATAACTTTTTATCTGTATATAGGTGTCGAGGCCTGTGCTTATTGTTCATGTTTCAATTAAGGAGTTAAGGTTTTACCGCTTTGCTTGACATTCAGCATTCGGCACTGGCTTGGAAGATGAGCTCTTGAAGGAAGCGGGTGAGTTTTAGATTGTGACTGAACCTATGAGGATATAACAGTTAAAGAAAAAACCTGTCATTATGTACATTTTCCAACTAGTTCAAATCTTGCCGTAAACAGGAACCTTGAACCAAGTAGGAAAAGAAGTGGCTCCAGGTCCGTGAAAAGGTAATCATGCTGACAGTTAACCAAGTGATCTACTTACGCTGATAATGTAACTTCTTACAGAATTGAGGTTTATATAAATGTAATGCCTGAAGCTGTGCGCGGAAATTTCAAGAGAGAGAGAGAGAGAGAGAGAGAGAGAGAGAGAGAGGAAAAAAGTATTAATCTCATTGAAAAATGATTTTTATTTTAATGTAAATCTCCCATCGTTAAAGCTTATCTAAATACGTTCACATTTCTCAAATAAACTAACAGAAGACATAACAGTAAAATAATAACTATAAATAGACTGCATTGGCATCATTAGGAAACATATTCGAATTATATCATATATTGAGTATGAAATGACTTAGGAAAAATCTGAATACGTTTTTGAAGGGTAATTACGCTTTTGCGAGATACTAATGGATTACAACTTTACCTTGGTTATTTTCTTAGAGGGCAACAATCATCATCTGATTGTGCATTATGAAATGAACGTGGACCATTTTTCGTGAGGGATCAGTCTCTTTAATAAGAAAAAATCAAAACATTTTACTTGAGTAATTAAACGGGTAAATAACTGTATCTCGTTGGAATAACTGGTTACTAAGTGATGTAAGATTGCTCTATATCGTATTAACGAGGCCAAGTTGCGACATTCATGCTAAGCAACATTCTTTTATTTTTTGTCAAAATGTTTTTTGGACTGCATAATCTTCAAAGCTAGAAAGATTTCAGGATTCTTCATACTTGGACTTCTAATCTCTCTTATAAAATCTGTTTTAGAATTAAGCCGAAATCATTTCTCATCTGACTGCAAAAACAAAACTAAACAAGTTTCACAATGACGTTCATTTATACAATACTTTTCAGTGTGAACATTCCCCGACCCCAATTTTTAAAACTGAAATTTAGATTCTAAAAGTAAAACTTTCTGTCTGTCACAAGGCTTCTCAAGCTTTACTGACGTCATTAAATATACGGATGACGGGGATTAGAGAAGTATGTGAAAGTGTAACGAGACGCGGAAGAAATATGACATCTTGAACTCTTACGCACACATACGTACACAGAAGTTGAACTCGACCCTAACGTAGTTGTTCGTGTCGAATATGCACATAAAATCCGTATCAACCTACCTCTACCGTGATAACTAACAGTATGAAAATCATATGTGAATTGGTAATCAAACTCTTATAGAATTGAATTGAATGTAAAATTTAGGCCAAAGGCTAAACACTGGGACCTAAGAAGTCATTCAGCGTTGAAACGGAGAGCACAGTAAAAGGTTTGAAAGGTGCAACAGGAGGAAAACCTCAAAGCAGTTGCACTATCAATCGACTGTTATGACAGGCTGGAAAGTAAGTTGTAAGAAAGAGAATATGAAAGGAGGTATAGTAAAAGGAACGAAAGGGGTCGCAGCTAGGGGCCTACGGGATAAAAATCTTATAAGGCAGCTGTGCTACAAACTCAGCCTTCACTGTCTTGGTGGAAATGGATTGATTTCTGGGTTAAATTCTGAACCTACTTCAAACAGGAATTTGTACCGAAGCGTTGAAATCAGATGTTTCTCTTGATAGCTTAGAGAATAAGTTAATATCTAGTTCACCACGGATGTGACATATTACCGAGAAATGTGCATTTGATATTAACGGGTAGGTACGGTTCAATATTTGAAAAAAAAATTCATCACGTGATTTAGTAACAATATATATATATATATATATATATATATATATATATATATATATATATATATATATATATATATATATACACATATATATGTTTGTATAGAAATACCGCCTTTTCCCCTTTTTTTTTTTTTTTTTTTTTTTTACGATTTATAAGTCAACAGTAGTATATTTTGTACGAATATCGATGTAAGTAACAAATCATTCAAATAGTATAACGTTTGTCTTTCAATTAAATCGAAATATATATATATATTTTTTTTTTTTATATATTTATTTATTTATTTATACATAAGTCATACAGTAGTCATAATTTGTATATAATATACATATGTAAGTAATATATATCATTCATTAATAGTCTATAATAGCCATATATATATATATATATATATATATATATATATATATATATATATATATATAAATATATATATATAAATATATATATATATATGTATATATATATCAATGCATACGTCTTTACTTCAAATTCTTAGCTTTTATTGACAGGTAAATTCAAGTCCATTATTATTAGTACAAAATAACCTTGAAAAAAAAATTAGTCTATAGTCTATAGAAAGCGGTCACGTGATTAAAAAGCCGCATGCGGAGCCGGGAAGCTGTAAAACCCTATTTGAAATCGTTCGAGATCTTCTGCACTACATGGAGGTTAGCCAGAAAAAAGAAAGTTCCGATCTCCTTGAGAGTTGTAATATGAAATAAATTGTTGGAGGCGCTTCTACGAAAAAATGCTCAATGTATTTACGTGAATTAGTGATCCCTGCGGGCTCTCACTTTTTCTCTCTCTCTCTTTCTCTGTTATCTGTCCTTGTTTTTCAGGGGAGGAATGTTTACTCCCTTTCTCTCTATTTTTCTACTAAAGAAGCCTCTTGTATTAGGTGCGTTAATGGTTCTCTCTCTCTCTCTCTCTCTCTCTCTCTCTCTCTCTCTCTCGACTAAAGACTAAAGAAGCTCTCTCTCTCTCTCTCTCTCTCTCTCTCTCTCTCTCTCTCTCTCTCTCTCTCTCTCTCTTTTCTACTAAAGAAGCCTCTTGTATTAGGTGCATTAATGATTCCTTCTAGTCTCTCTCTCTCTCTCTCTCTCTCTCTCTCTCTCTCTCTCTCTCTCTCTCTCTCTCTCTCTCTCTTTGTTTTTACGGGAACTGAAGCTTGAGGAAAATAGTCATGAGCCCTTACTATTATTAGTCAGAGAACAAACTAGAAGCGAATTTATAAACCGATGCAATAAAGTTGTAAAGAAAACACTTACATTTGCCAAAACATATTCGCAACACCTAAAAGAGCATGTTTACAGTCAGTCCTTCAAACTCATTTTAATCAGATTTGAACTCTGCTTAATTCCATGATTGAATGATGATTATCTTAAACCGTTTAATATGCCTGCATTTCAATTTACTTATTTTGTTACAAACTAAATTTGCAAACTCGTATATTATAGTGTTAAGGGTTAAGAACCTAAAACTAGGCATGGAGAAACATAGTCAAATGAAACCCACTCTGATAGTAAGAGAAATGATTTTCTGATAATATAAGAGTTATAAGATCATAAAGTTACTTAGTATACCAAGGTAGGTGTATGGCTGGATTTGGAATGAGAAAGTAAAGCAGATGACCAAAGAATTGACCGGGGAGAGGGGGGTTAAATGCGGACTTAAACAGGGAAGACGGTGACTGGATATTTGTCTCCTTTGGAACAGTTGCGTGAGAAGTTTCAAAAGGAAGAAAAATCTCCTCCTGGTATACTTGCACCTAAAAGAAGTTTATGATTGAGCCAAAAGATGTATTGCATTGTAGAGCGCAGTTAAAAATTTTTATGATGGACGTGAGGTCTATGCTAGAAATTGTAGATGGGAGAGTGGCTGGTTTAGTGTGAAAGTTCGTCAGAAGCAAGGGTGTGGTATGTCTGTAAGTTTTTTTTTTTATTAATATCTTTATTAATACATAGATGCGAGAAAATAGAGAAAGGTTGTCAGATGAATCTGCAGCGTTGTGAAGTAAAGAAAAGGGTCTTGGTTCCAGTGAAGATTGTCTGATGTTTTCAGATGATAAGACACTTATCAGGGTTTGGAAAAAAGGTGCAATAACCTGCCGAAAGAGCTTGAAAGATTTTGCAGAAGGAAATCATTCGACATAGATGTGATTCTTCCGTAAGACTATGAGATCAATTGGAAATTAGGAAGATGGAGCAATGAGTATTGGTACAATTGGTGGAAGAATGAAATCTAAAGATAAAATCCACGAAGGAAAGGGAAACACTGGAGTGCTGCGAGGCCTTTCGACTGTCTGTCGTCCTTTACTCAGCAGAAAGGCCTCACAGCACTCCAGTGTTTCCCTTTCCTTCGTGGATTTTATCTTTATATATATATATATATATATATATATATATATATATATATATATATATATATATATATATACATATATACATACAATGTATGTGTTTGTAATCCCTCTACAGTATGCTTACTTTAAAGAAAAATAAGGCCATATCACATTGCTTTTGTCGTTTCTGTTGAACACTTCCTCATATTCTATTTCTGATTGTCGCAAGTTTCAGAAATTTATTTCCCACACACACACAGGTGTTACAAAACTCTGCCTCGTTTCATTTCAACCTTATTGTTGTGGAAGGGCGTTTGACTGATGGACTAGAAATTGTATGGCCATAAAACAACGACAAACAGAAAACAGTAATGTAATGTATGTGTATAATTGTCCGTGGGCGTGCGCGTTATTTTTTTGAGCCGTGTCGTTTACGTAAAAGTCATACACAGCCAGCCATTGTCTGCAATTTCAAAAGGTGGTCATTTTCATTCGCTCTTGTTTATCGGGAAAGGCACAGAGGAATCGGCGCCGGGAAAAAAAAAAAAAAAAACGAAATGGGAGAAAAGCAACCCCTTGTTTGCCGTCCAACCCATTGAATCGCATAGATCCGACTGTTCCTGTTTATGAGTCGATTGAAACGTATCATCTTTATGAAATCCTTCAAAGCGTCCGCAGGAAGCCGAATTATAGGAATTGATACGTGCAGCGCACGTATTGATCTGCCGCATATATCGTAACTTGTCGAAATAAAAGCACACCTTCAATGATAGACTCAGACAATGGGGCGGAGCCATTGTTTGTAAAAACATTTGAGTGATTGGAAAACGAAAGTTATTCGGCTTCATTGTTTTCTTCTTTTACTGAATTTGTGTGGTAAAATACTGAATTTTACGTCTTTTTTTTTGAAGGGGATATTGTGCACATACACACACACACACACACACACAAAACGATGCAAATATAGGAGGTAAATAAATTGCCCACGTTTTGACTTTATTCATTTAAAGTTTATGGAATAGGAGTATTTGTGTTTAAAGATCCATATTGTTACTGTTTAGTTATTGCAAATTACTGTCATGTAAGTGATGTTATATAACATTTTCTCATTGGTGCAAATATAAGAGATAAATAAATTACCCACGTTTTGACTTTATTCATTTAAAATTTATGGAATAGGAGTATTTGTGTTTTAAAGATCCATAGTAATTATTAAATTGTTTTAGTTATTGCAATTACTGTCATGGAAGTGATGTTATATAACTCATGATAAAATCTGTCATTGGGTACTACACTTTCCGTAGAAATCATCACAGTAGTAGCCATGACTTATGACGGTAACGTCAGTGAGCCTATAAGTAAGTTAAGTATACCTTAGTTTAACCAGGCCACTGAGCTGATTAACAGCTCTCCTAGGGCTGGCCCGAAGGATTAGACTTATTTTACGTGGCTAAGAACCAATTGGTTACCTAGCAACGAGACCTACAGCTTATTGTGGAATCCGAACCGCATTATAACGAGAAATGAATTTATATCACCAGAAATAAATTTCTTTAATTCTTCATTGGCCGGACGGAGAATCGAACGCCGGCCCAGCAAAATGCTGGCTGAGAACGATACCAACCCGTCCAATGAGGAGACTAGTGAGCCTATAACCTATGCTGTATATCTTCAAGGTAGAAATAATGAACACATTGGAAACGTATATATGAATCTGCTAAGTAAAGGACTATAAGTCGAAAGGCCTTGCAGCACTCCATTGTTTCTCTTTCTTCTTTTTGTATATATATATATTTTGTATATATATATATATATATATATATATATATATATATATATATATATATATATATATATATATATATATATATATATATATATATTTATATTTATATGTGATATGTACACACACACATATATATAAGCTCAACCTAGCAGATGAAAAAGGTTTATATTTTCAAAGCTAGGAAGAAACTACCACATTTTAAACTGAAGCTTTAATAGCCTCGACATTCTTTTAAACTTTTGAAGAAAGAGTAAGAAAAATATCGCCAAATTTCATTTGTAAAACCACGCACAATATATCGTTCAACTCAGCACTTCTCCGAATGTGGCCTTGATCAGTTACACATCCTTTCATAATCATAAAATGGTCCGACTTACCCACAGCGTCAAAATTCCACCTGTCGATTCGAGAACACTCGCAGATGAGTGGAATCGAGCTTGCAATACCTGGACGTACTCAACAACTTTGAGAAAATGAAACATAACTGTTGAAAAGATAAATACCGATCATAATGAATAAATTGCTTGAGTCTTCGTAACATTTTCCTTTACATTTTGGGAACAATTTCAGACACCTGACGATTGAAAAGATAAATACCGATCATAATGAATAAATTGTTTGAGTCTTCGTAACATTTTTCTTTACATTTTGGGAACAATTTCAGACAAAATTAAATCATAAACATCAGTAGCTACAGAACATTTCTTAGCTTAAGCTGACACATATTAATAGAAATGACTTCATACCGCGCAGTAAGTTCACTTTAAATGAAAGTCTCGTCTGTCGTTATAATATATTCCCTTTAAAACGACAGTGTGAACTGTAAACAGGTTCTTCACAATTAACCTTCCAAAATACAAAATCTTTTGGCCGACATTCCCGGGACAGCACTGGAACAAGGAGATTAAAAAAAGAAAGTACGACGTTATTAATAACTGAGCAAGCAAGTGGGCATACCTGGCCGACCAAAGCAAGGCATTAATTTCCAAGCAAGCTCTCCCAGACCATTCCAGTCCATTCCTCTGGTAAAATGTAGATAAATGAAAATAGACTGAAATATAATACCGATTCTGAAGGTAGCGAAAATATTCCAGGATAATATAATTTCACAGTGCCAACAAGAAGTCTGATAGATATCCCGACGTTAAAATACAAAACCTAAACAATATACTACCCTCCCTTTCAGAATGGCAATATCATAATTCAAAATTATAAGAAATGACGTAATTAAGCCAAATAATAGGCACCGCTTTATTCCACATAGCATACTAGTACAATATGTTATCGTTCACCTTTTCATTATCAATCACACCATTAATTTATATATTTCATCGTCATCGCTGCGCTGAATAATCCTGATGGGTTCCGGCGTTTGGTCTTCAAGACCTGAATTGCGTATTCAATCAATCAATCACAACTACCCAAGTCGTCGATGAGAAAAACTTCAATATCGACCCGACCAAAACAAAACGTCTTGGTTTTAGAATAAAACACAACGCGACTTGAAAACTGTCATTGCAAAATTATTTCCGAAATATCGCAGCGATCTTTCTGCCTACGCAGTGATTTTAACGCAGTTCTACATAAAGCAATGTGATGATATGGACTGTATATTCAACTGACTACTTATGAGCCAAAAATTTAATATATTTTGAATATAAAAGTTTAACATATACTTATTTTTTGTTGGTTCTATCTGATATCACTCTTCATTTTGTACGTTCATATTTTAACGTTGAATTTTACTAGTATATCATCATTTACCTATTCATTATCAATCATATTAATTTATCTATTTCACCTTCATTACGGCACTGAATAATTCTGATGAGTTCCGGCGCTTGATCATCAAGACCTCAATTTTCATAATCGGTCAATCAACAAATCGGACAAGTTCTAATCGTCTTATTTCTGCTTTTGCAGAGTATACGCCCCAATTCATCACTGACTGTACCGCAGTGCTCAGTAATTTGATGTAATAAGGGAAACTTGAAAGAAACATTTTAGACAGCAGCTGTCCTTCCGTACCTTCATCCATGAAATCAGTCGAATCGAAACCGATGTAGAAGTATCTGTAAAATCTGAGGATTTAGCCGCAAGGTTTTTCTTTATCTAATTCACCATCAACTGTAGAGGGCGCTGAAAAAAATAAATTATTTTTAATTGTGAATATGTTCCTTTTAATTAAAAAAAAAATAGAATTTAATTTTATAAGATGTTGCATAATATATAACAGAAGAATTTCTATTCAGTCTTAATGATTACCCGGATGTTTTCCTCAGCGTCTCATCGTAATAAGGCCTTTAATTAAATTGCTATGTTATTGTCTTAAAGTTCATATAATCCTCGCTACCCACTATCCTTATAACAGGTTTAGGTTTAAATGACTTGGTAAATTAGAGTATTTATCGATGTTTATGACAGTGACCTATATTTTCGTAATCTTATCACTTCATTTGGATTGAAATGCTCGTTCAAAATTTATTAAACCTAATTTCAGAACTCGTAAATCTAGCAACAATATTCTACCTTTATCAATTGTTTTCCCTTTTTTTAAAACTTTTTTTTTTACATTTCGTTTTCCCAAGTGATATGCTGATAATAATAATAAAAAAAAGCCTTAAGAAACAGGAGATCAGCGCCTGCCCTATTAACCTGCAGAGGCCCAAGAGGACGATGTTCCAAATAATTCCTGATTGATATACCAGGTCAGGAAAAGGACTTCGACAGTATATTTTTAAAAATGTAAAACACACGCTTTTGCTTTGGTCCCCGGACAATCACGATGGCAAATACTGAAATTCACTCGATCACTCATTTCTGCTTATGAAGTAGTGGTATTTTTTTTTTATAGTATTTACAGTATTGAGACGTGGTAGCCTTTTGGACCTTATCAAGATTCTCACCTCCGCAAATTCTCTCGGAGCAAGAGGCTTCGAGGTGGAATCTAATAGACCGGGCGCTGTTTTTCATCCCTTCATAAATCTGGAAACTTTTGTCGTTGTTTGTTCTGAATGAGAAATGGCCAGTCTCTTTCCAAGAGGCAAGGTTGTCACCGTATCAGTCAGGTCTTTAATGAACAGAAGATGTGTGAGGCCGGATGGATAAACAAAACGGATTAAAAGTTGCAAAAAATAATACATTCAGAAACAGAGATGATTTTATGATTAAAAGAAAGAGGATTTTATCACATGTTGTCCCCGACCTTTCTCCCTCACTCCCCAGAAAATGAAAGTTCCTCTCCCAAAACGTTTATAAAACCGTACGTGTGTGGGTGTGTGTAAGACAGTGTGCATTTGTGTGAGTTTTTTTGTAACCATAAACCATGACATTTCGGTCTAATGGCCTGAGATAGCCCTGAAAGAAAACTTGTTGCCATTCATCTTGTGAAGCGGAGTCCAACAATCCAGAAAGTTTTAAAAGTCATTTAGTTTTTATTATGGATTCATTTCCTTTGTATCATAAGATTCGAAAAGTGAGCGTGTGCAAAAACGAGACTGAAAGCGAGTTGTAAAAAAATTCATGTTTACTATCTTCGTCTCAGTATTATACTTTTTTTATGAGAACGCAGGCAAAATCTTAAACACTTTATAAAAACGTTATTGTCAGCGATTAGGTGGGAAATCCGTATCAAATGCAGATAAAAATCCCACTTAGTTTGCTGATGATGTAATTATAGAGTATCGTCCTCCCGAAAATCGAGTTGTATCGCGTCACAAAGGGAAGCAGTCTCGCCTGACGGCCAGGCATCTGATAACAGGTGTCAGTGATTATGAAGTGAGTGACATTCGCATTATTGCATACTCCCGCGGAACTCGCCACCTCGTGTTTATTGCAGCGATTCGGTCCACAATCAATTTGCATATGTGATGGTGAGCTCTACACATATGGAAACTGATTGATCAGTGTGTCGCAGCTTCATAACATCTCAAGTCGGCATTTCTCTGATTCAGCCGATACTTTTCTTTCTCGCTAAGCGAAACTAAAACGATCGAACCTATTTCGTCTTTTCAGTTGATTGAATTAGCTCAGTAACCCCAAAGTCGCTGTGTGTCATTAGAAGTTTGATTAAACGCATTAAAGCACTTAACATCTATAAGTTTAACGAAGTTAGGTCATCCGTGGGTACTTGTGTTTGCAATACCGTGGACGTAGTCACAAGGAGAAATGGTTAGTTAGTTTAAATCCACTTTTTAGAAGACGGGTCTTACAAGGAAAATTTATAGAAATAACTTGACTTTTTCGTGTTGTGTTTTTCTTGTAGATGTGGTCTGTTGAAATCATTCAGTTATTTTCACGAGAATGTTCTTGGGGAGGACGTTACGATTCTGTTCATTGTGTAAAAAAAAAAAGTGGGTTTTCAGATGATGCGAATTCATGCCATTCAGCTTATTTCCTTTATCTCATGAAACTAATGAAATGCTTATCATATTCCTTGACTGCCGATAACACGACTTGTAACACCATATGGGTGTAATAGGAGGTAAATATATTAACTGGCGAAAGAGGCTTAAACTTCTAAGTAATTCAGGATTCCTGTAAACACACAACAGTTGCCATATCAGTGTTGCCATTTCACTGTGCCATGAACCTCGTTACTGGAGTGTTTTAGCTGTAGGATCACTTTGGAAGGATGAGGTCTTTTGCTTTCACAGGGCTGCCTGTTTGGCAGTCGACCAATTTCACAGAATTTCTAGCAACGGTTAGGTATTTTCTTTCAATTCATTTATTAATTTGCTCTGAACTGGATGGTTTCATGCTGTGCCCTCATCTCTGGAAGCCCCCTCTCGACTTTGCTTGTATTTATAGCATTATCAGTCCTTCAACAAACACTACTAGACATTGTAACGTTTTTCGTGATAGACCTTGAAAATGATCATACGGTGGTTAGTATTGGTCAGCTAAGGTAGAGACTCGTTGTAAAATCCATCTAAAGTTCGTGTCATTTGTCGAATATGACTTATCTCCATACTACGCCTCATTTTCGTTTTTCAAGGTAAGATGGCTATTCTAAACTTTCAAACTAGTGTCCCTTTTCTCCAACTACGAAATATGAAAGTGACTCTGGCGGTTATAGGGTCCCCACTCTCTTCCGAAGTGTACGCCCTTCTTATCACTTCTCTCGGCCAGTGGTAGGAGATAGTGATCTTTGATACCTCTTTCTTTTTCCGGCCCGTGCTTACGAACAACCTAACGGCAAGCTGGACACACCAGTGTTTCGTCCTGTTCATTCCCGAACTCCTGCGGGAAGGTAAACACCAACTTCGTCCAGTCGTATGCGTGGGTGACGTCGTACGAAAGGGCGTGAATTTCGCCCACCCTTTCCTCCGACGTCGGTGCCAACAGGAGCACTGCTTTTAAGGTCAAGTCCCGGTCTGAGGTTAACCTTTCCTTTAAGCGTAGCGTTTCATTATAAACTAGTCGTAACATCTTGCTAGTCCGAGAATATCCTGTACACCTGAGTTAGTGTACAGTCTGTGTCAAATTTAAAGCAACGTGTTCAGAGACTAGAATAACTCTCAGGGTTAGTTGACTTAACAGAGGCTGCACGCATCTACTCTCAGCTTGGTGAGAGAGAGAGAGAGAGAGAGAGAGAGAGAGAGAGAGAGAGAGAGAGAGAGAGAGAGAGATGATCTCACTCACTCTCACTCTCTGTGGTTTAAAGGCGTATACTGGAAGCACTACGAAGTAAGCGGAATGCAAGCCTCTTTATCCTTTTTTGGTAAATAGAAGATAGGTAAATATATGTACTCCATAAATGAGCACAGTACTGTATATCATTTGGAGATTGAATAACTGAAAATAAATATATTATATATACTCCGTATATAATGTATATATACAAATTTTTTATATATATATATATATATATTTGATACCCGAAATATTGTTTTCTGCCGTAAGTTCTCAAACATGCATACATATGTTTGTGTGTGTACACACACACATACACACACATATATGTGTATATATATATATGTGTGTGTGTACATACACACAAACATATGTATGTATATTTGAAAAACTTACGGCAGAAAACAATATTTCGGGTATAAAATTTTTCGCGAAAGCAACTGTTAATGATGGCTAAAACAGTTGTACATTATTTTCCCTCTACCATATTACTCACTGTCGAAAGGGATAACTTTAACTCCAAGAGTTCAGGTGGATTCCAGAAATTCTTTTGGCAAACAGCACCGTTTCTTACTATATTTTATCGTTTTGTTAGTTCCCATCACGATTTGCGAACAAAGGCACTAGTCAGTCTAAAACCCTGCCTCTGGGAGGTAGATTTGTCGATGATCCAGATTTTGAAATGATCATGCTGTCTCTCTCTCTCTCTCTCTCTCTCTCTCTCTCTCTCTCTCTCTCTCTCTCTCTCTCTCTCTCTCATCCACTGAGTGCCTGACAGGTGAGCGTAATTATTGGTCAAATGTTATTTTTTCGTTTATTTGTTATTTTTTTTTATTTTCTTTCTGATGGTTGTTACTTCTCTCTCTCTCTCTCTCTCTCTCTCTCTCTCTCTCTCTCTCTCTCTCTCTCTCTCTCTCTCTCCACTGCGCTTTTGTTTGTTGAATAGTTGAATATCACCGAGTCGAAAGAATTTGTACACCAATTTGTGGTGTCTGGAAAATAATCAAGACTGCCTCTGCTTCAAGAAGCCAATGAAACCTGGGTTCAGTGCGAATGATGCTAAGTTTTATCTATCGGCTGTTAAATTTCACCACAAACCCCGAAATAATGAACGCTCTTAGCAGATGGTTAATGATATTATTACAGTGCAAAAGGGAAAAGGTAGATGAATAGATTATGGTTATATTATATAATACATTGGTACCGAGTCTTTCATCCCAGTCTGTAAAACCACTCAGAACAGATTCATATGAACAGCGTTAGATATGATCTCATTAGGTTTATCTAATATTTGGCAGACATGATGCGTATTTAACACCATCCCTATCATCATTCTTCAAGCTAGTTAGGTCAGAATGTGAGTTATGTGCAAGTTCTAACTCATCTCTGGTTAGTCACGAGGGACCATCAGCTTTTCTCATTCATTCACTTATCTTAATTGATAGGATTAGGAGGTCTCTGCGGTATGAGAGTGTATTACTCAAACAATTATTCTCATTCGTTTTATTTTCTCTCTCTCAAATCAGTTTAGGAATCATTGATGTTACTCGTGCTTCTCAACCAAATCTATTGTCATTTCATAACGATTTGTAGCATTCGATTTCTTATTTCATTTTCTCTATCCATATCACTACACTGATAATTTATTTATTTATTTTTTCTTTCGTTTCTACTTCTCCTAGGTTCGTTGGTCTATTTTCTTTAAGAGAAAAGTCGTATGACATGTTTAGAGTAATTTATCAAAACGTATTTGAACATCTGTAATGCAGTGACATACTCTGCCTTCAAATATTGTGACAGGAAAATTTTAGGCTTCAGGCAAGAACGGAAAACTAAACAAACCTCTCACAATTTTATTGTCATCCAGCATTTGAGCATTATAAATAGTGTTTTAAATCTCCTTTTACCCAGTATTTCTTAGAAGTTTAACTTGCACGGAAATTTCAAAACTAGAACTGTTCTTGTCAGAAAACGCCGTCATTTGAAGAGCAATGCTTTGCAGTCGATTTGTCACGCGAGAAGAACGATTTCCTGAAGCCGTGATAGATTTCTTGTAAGAGGTCTTGTCAATAAAAGGCAAAACATCAAGGAGTTTTTCACAACTTCAGTGATACAGCAGTTACAGAATCTCTTGACAGTGGCTTTATTTCTCCCTGTCAGCTATTTTGCTTTATATAATTTTACATTAAGTCAACTGCTCCACAATTATACTTATCGATAAGAACATGACTGTGAGGAAACTTGTATATTTAAGAGTTTTTACATCTTTATCAGCTAAATATATCACTATTTTGAGGTGTCATTTCCACTCTTCAATTATGTTTCCGCTATCTCAGAAATTTAGTGGAGATTACGGATTTACTGATGGTAACCAATAGCTTTTATAATATAAACATTAAGAAAGCTTTGTTCATGACCTTAATATTTTCTCCCACATCTAAACAACCTGCAATAGTCCCAATTTTCTTGATTAGCTAAGATTTCACTAGACCCACCCTTTGTTCCAGTAGCCGCTTGAAACGTGAGGCCATGTCTTCAAGGATCTTTAACAACACATCTACATCTCTCCGGCGAAAGATCGGACAGTGAAACATTACGGATTTTTCAGCTTCTAATTTTTTCCCTGACTGCTTACGTTCAGTAATCTACTATCTTTTTTATTTGCTTATCTGGGTCTAATCTTATTTTTCGCGTATCTTTTGTAGCCTGTCTTATAGCTTGTTTATTCCCCCTGTTTTCTTTGTAGCGCTCTGCTGTTGAATTTCTATTGGTACCTTTATTTCGATTTGAAACTTTATGTGTTGGCTTCAGCTGTTCTGCTGCCTGTGACTTTTTACCTTTATATTTTCTTTCTCAGTCTTCTCGTTCTCTCTTTTTCGTGTGGTGTAGCTGAGTGACAAGTTTCTCATATTTCAAATCTGTGATTAATACATTTTTCATCTATGCAGGGTTATGTATTAAAAGTTACACCTGTGATCAGCTCTTCGTTGGGTGAGTCGGTAGAGCTGTGGACTGGCACTCGCTAGGCTGGAGTTCGATTCCCCGGCCGGCTGATGAAGAGTTAGAGGAATTTATTACTGGTGATAGAAATTCATTTCTCGCCATAATGTGGTTCGGATTCCACAATAGGCTGTAGGTCCCTTTGCTAAGTAACCAATTGGTTCTTAGCCACGTAAAATAAGTCTAATCCTTCGGGCCAGCCCTAGGAGAGCTGTTAATCAGCTCAGTGGTCTGGTAAAACTAAGGTATACTTAACTTTTTTTTTTTTTTTACACCTGTGATCTTCAATAGTTTAGTTTAGATTAAGTTCCAGTACTTTCAGTGGTGGTGGTGATAAAGTTACATTAAATAGCATGATAAACAAATCATAAACTCTCAACTTTATAAAAGAAAATTAGAAGAGAAGAGCCCATGATTTTAGAGAGAGAGAGAGAGAGAGAGAGAGAGAGAGAGAGAGAGAGAGAGAGAGAGAGAGAGAGAGATAATAGTGAAAGCATACTCCAAACATATGGAAGTGCCTCATCCCCTCCCAATAAATGGACACTGTCTCTTGTGCCGCTTTCATTAATGAAACAGTCATATATGACAATGACAAGAAAGGGATTCTGAAACTCTAACCCGTATTTACAAGGTACAGAAATTCCAGAGTCCATTACCTAACACCATTACTATTCGGAAACGTAAATTCAGAATGAAGTTTCGCCCCGTTATATGTGTAGCAAAAATACTCATTTCATTTCCTTCGAGTTTTATTCCTTCGTTTTATCGCTGCATTTTAGAGACTCGTTCCCTTCGTCGCGTTTTTTGTTCGTAGTCATTCAGTTCTTTTGCGTCCACTAGCTTTTGAAATAGCAGGAGAGATAGAACTGTAAGTTTGAATAAATATGGACTGAAAGTATTTCGTTCTTTCTCTTGTTTAAACTAGATGTTTTTAGGAAATAATGAGGGTGGAAGATTTTGCAGGTAACAGAGATCGATTCATATTTTATTACCGTGGTCTTCGTGTACGGAGTTAACAGGGACATTTGCTGAGGGACGTTGCAAGCTGTCAGTGCCAAAATAATTCATTTGCAAGAGACCAAGTGCGCGTAGTCTCTTTCAGTTTCTTCCAGGGACATCCAGTATTCTTCCGAAAAGGTCGCTATTCCTGGAAGTGAAAATAACAGAGCTGCGTCTCTCAGATTCTCGTTGGTGATAATTTGAATTGTTAAAAAATTCCTTCTTCACATACCACGGTGTGCATTTTGAACTCGCCTTTTAAATCATGCTCGTCTTGTACCCTGGCCATCCAACCTGGCAATTTTGGGGGTTGCACACGGAGAAAAGACAAAAATCGTGAATAATAAAATGAGATAATATAAAATAAACAAAGATATGAAGAATACCTCTGATTTTGCTGACACTTTCCACAGTTAGGTAAGTGATTCAATTTTGTTTCATTTGGCGAATAAATTCCCTAAGATAATTCATGGTAGGAGTGCATAATATTTTATATTCTATTTAGGAAAGTTAATCTTTTGTAGTGTCATTGCTAGAATGAGAGATCTGCTGGAATCAGAATAACGTGATAGGACTACAGAGAAAAAGAAGAATATTAAAAATTAATAAATTTGCCTTGAAGTAATAGACGAATCGAGTGTCTCAGTATTCAATATGAATAGCATAAGAGAAGGAGTGAAAGCGTGTTCATACTAATATGTCTTATGGGGTTTTAATAAATCAACAGTTCCATTTCATTTTATGGTCTGGAAGAAACACGTACACAGACCTTTTCAATTAAAATTGAGAAAGAACAAATTAAAGACAGTTTCTCTAAATTTCACAAAATACATTTCGTTGTGATTCAAAATCTGTGTAATTTACTTGAACAGAGAGACACATAAATCTATCGTGACTTGCGTTAAATTAAAAAACATAAATTTAGGATCCCATAGAGACTCGTCTAATCAAGCAAAAAGTCCCCAATTCTCGAAATTAATAATAACAATAAAACCAACACTGGAAAAACGCAATATAAACCTAATTATTGTTATTTCGGAGAAGCATCTTCCACTGCTTCTTTATGAAGCAAGCCTCGAAGGAAAATTGATCAGAACGAGTCCGCTGGAAGATTAAAGAAGCAATTGTGCTTGCGTGCGTGCGTGCGTGCGTGCGTGAGTCAGGGGGGAAAGAGAGAGAAAGAGACCAACGGGGAACTTGAAGGCGAATCGGCTGTAGATGATCTAATTAGTCTCTGCGGGATCATGGCGAGGCACTGTGTTCCTCCGGATGAATATGGATGTATGATAATCAGCAGACGGAGTTTACATGCTTGAGGATAATATACTGTGTCAACACAGGGCATATTGCCTCGCGAACCTGCAACATATGGCTTCCTCGAGTCAGGGTACATTTCGCGGCCTGATGCTCGATTCAGAGTGTTTCGTTTATTTACAGAAAGGACAAGTGCGCGTTCTCCTTCTCACTGGCCACAGAACTCGTACGAAAAACCAGAAAAGCCGTTGAATCCAACAACGAAAAGACGACCTAGAGATGCCCTTTCGATACACTTCATTTATTTATAGAAAGGACAATTGCGTGTTCTCCTTCTCACTGGCCACAGAACTCGTACGAAAAACCAGAAAAGCCGCTGAATCCAACAACGAGAAGACGACCTAGAGATGCCCTTCCGATGCACTTGTCCGAATATCGCGGCATTTAGATGCGAAAAACAATATATCTGAATGCGTTCCTCAAATTTCAGCAGCCGTAGCGAAAGGAACAAATAGATTTGTATAAATGTAAATGCATCTTGATACACTACCCGTATAGCGTAAATGGAGAAGAACTGGTGAAAA
Organism: Macrobrachium rosenbergii; assembly: GCF_040412425.1. Classification (NCBI taxonomy): domain Eukaryota; kingdom Metazoa; phylum Arthropoda; class Malacostraca; order Decapoda; family Palaemonidae; genus Macrobrachium; species Macrobrachium rosenbergii. The sequence goes on along the minus strand of NC_089746.1, from coordinate 64,602,737 downwards.
ATGGGCGGTTCAAAAATTCGGTTTTTTTTTCGGTTGGTGTTCTCTCGTTAAGGTCAACAGAAAAAGGATGACGAATTGCAGTCTATTTTTGTGCCCTCTGGTTTTTAGCGATATCTTTTACATCGTATATCTGTACCCATTTCTCTCTCTCTTTTTATATATATATATATATATATATATATATATATATATATATATATATATATATATATATATATATATATATATATATATATATATATATATATATATATATATATATATATATATATATATATATATATATATATATATATATTGTATATATATATATTGTGCGCGTGTAACGCTCACTTTCATGCAAGTACTTGCATATATTGTTGTGAATAATTTTGCAAGGCAAACATATGAATACCCTGAAAAATAAGCCTGTGTTTAGGCACGGAATAAAGGTTTATTTTTCCCATGTGGAATTTTACAAATAAAATGGTATTCTATCAAACTACAGAAAATAGTTTTCGTATGTGTGTTACGCTCAAAAGCCACAGCGTTCAAGGAATTCCCAGCACGGCTGAATGGAAAATAGCCGCATTTTGCTAAGAGAATATCCTTAGTTATCCTCTCTCCTCTGCTATTCGACGTGTTAATTCGTTCGCTCATCTATGCGAATCAAAATGCACAGGAGAAGCAAACTGGTGTTGACATACAATTCGAAAGACGAGACACACTTCATCGTACGTTCACGACAGATACCAGTGTGAATCAGGCAGCCAGAACAAAGCCAGTGAGACAAGAAATAAGTCCTAACGCATCGTCGTCGCATACATATCTCATCAACAGCCTAACAAAAAAGATTTTTCAATTCCGCGCTTTAGAGTAGCAGACAGTGAAGTTGATCATTCTTGGGACCAGCAGCGTTTAAAAATGACTGAGCTCACAGATTCTTCAGTGTAACATTTCCAGCAAGTTACAAATGGAAGTGGACGTGGAAGAAAGGTTTATAGGTTACGGAGACTTAATTGTTAATCTCACTTCAATGTTGACCAAAATCTTTATATAAAAGCCCCCCTCTTATCATATTATAGCACGTAACTAATTTGACCAATATGAACTATGAAAGAAGATAGAGAGAGAGAGAGAGAGAGAGAGAGAGAGAGAGAGAGAGAGAGAGAGAGAGAGAGAGAGAAGGATTACCTGACAACTGCCAGGAGAGAGAGAGAGAGAGAGAGAGAGAGAGAGAGAGAGAGAGAGAGAGAGAGAGAGAGAGAGAGAGAGAGAGAGAGAGAGAATTCTTACCGAGACCAAGAAGATAGAGAGAGAAAATTCTTATTGAGACCAAGAAAGAGAGAGAGAGAGAGAGAGAGAGAGAGAGAGAGAGAGAGAGAGAGAGAGAGAGAGAGAGAGAGAGAGAATCCTGCGGAGTGATATTTGTAGGAGAGGTGAAATACGAACTCTGGTCACATTCCGAGAAATGTACTCAAGACAAATATTGACGTAGCAGACTAATAAGGTGCCTTGAGAAAAAAAAAGATATATTATGTAAACACCAAGTAATGAAAATGTTCATTATTTCAAGCAAGACAGCAATTACCTTACGTAAATACGCTAAGGCCCATAGATTAAATAGCATGCCAACCTGGCACGATTAATTGAAAATAAATAAGTCAAGGGGTTTGCTATATTCGCCAAATACATTCTACGAATTCTTGATATTAGGGATTATTTCATAAAAATAAAACAAAAATATAGATATAAATAAAATTAAAAATACAAATATGGATATTATTAATAACAATAATAATGTAGATATTAATAAAAATTTATGTAAAGTTATAAATAAAAATAAAAATGATGAAAAATATAGATATAAATAAAAATAATTGAGGTGGTTGAGGTGGTAGAACTTAACTTTACACTGACTCATTAGTTACACTAAAATGGATGTTATTCCGCCAGTAAAGTTATTCAAAGAATACATGAATTTACGGAGTAAAAAATTGCATTGCACTTTGTTGGGTTACGCATTCTAGAGATTAATCTTAGTTCACGGACATTCACAGAGAGAGAGAGAGAGAGAGAGAGAGAGAGAGAGAGAGAGAGAGAGAGAGAGAGAGAGAGAGAGAGAGAGAGAACTATTCCCCCCTCTCAATTAATCAAAAAAGACAGATTGAGGCAAAAGCCAAAGATGAATTAATTCTGTCCTTTGAAGAAAAAAAAAAAGGGGGCGGAAGGTGGGGGTTCTGTACTAAACAACGTTTGTCCTTTTCATTCTCAGCCGGAGTTGAACAGTGTTTCCACAATCTTTTTTTTTTTTTTTTTTTAAAGAAAGATTTTACCGGAGTTCGCTTTAACCTGAGAGAGGATGAATGAATCAACCCGACTTACGTGCAGGTATATATATATATATATATATATATATATATATATATATATATATATATATATATATATATATATATATATATATATATATATATATATATATATATATATATATATATATATATATATATATATATATATATATATATATACACATTGCCATACCATCCATATGGTAAGATTACCATAATTGATACCCTTGTGTCTTACAGGCTCGAAATAGTGGCAGAGGGTAAATATTGCTTAATTTCCTTACTTATGTGTCCAGGCTGAATTAATTTTATTAATTTTATCAATCGGTGGCCTAGGTCTATTAGTAGTCGACGTAAAAAATACATTAAATTTCGTATTTTTTTACAGAAAATATTAATTTACCTATACTTTCCTTGTCCCCTAAAAAACACTACGTCTATTATATATAACTACAAAATCGTGAAAAATATGAATACAAATTTCATTAAAAAATTTTCCGAAAATATTCAGTCAGTCTTTGCATTGTGCTTAAATATGTCCTTGAAACTGTATCCATATGGTTGTAATTAAACAAGAATAAACATGGAAATGCAGAATGAATATTTAAAAAGATATACGAGAAATAAATGAAAAATTACTGACATTTGAACAATGAGCTCATTTCCATTTTCGTCGCAAAAACACTTTCCCTGTTGTTATATTCAAATTCCCCATGGATACTTTCTGATCATTAGAAACTACATAAAGAAAGAAAGAAACAGAATTATGGAAACTACATAAAAATAAATACCTCGGCCAATTCATGAAAGCTGACCTGATCACTCTTTTGCTTTTCATATTCACAGATGTACCCACAACCAAGTAACCGAGTTTTATGTTATGCTTTTTTGCACTTGTACATGCAGTGATATACCTATATATATATAATGCTGTGTATATATATATATATATATATATATATATATATATATATATATATATATATATATATATATATATATATATATATATACATACACACACACAAATAAAAAACTGGTGTTAGGATATGCTGAGTTTGAATTTAAAAGAGTATAAAAGGCATATTCGAACAGGAAACATTTTTAACAGTGAGTGTTTTATTTATCCGAAACTACAAGATTTTCAGTATTCTAATTCATTCGACATAATTCAGTGTTATAATATTCTCAATACTAGAATATATTTTCCGACTAGACACCATCAGTGGAGAAATCGAGTACCTAATCTTTTGTCTTCGTCATCTGGAACAAGAAAAAGTATATCTTAGTTTAACCAGACCACTGATCTGATTAACAGCTCTCCTAGGGCTGGCCCGAAGGATTAGATTTATTTTGCGTGGCTAAAAACCAACTGGTTACCTAGGAACGGGACCTGCAGCTTATTGTGGAATCCGAACCACATTATGACGAGAGATGAATTTCTATCACCAGAAATAAATTCCTCTAATTCTTCATTGGCCGGTCGGAGAGTCGAACGCTGGGCCAACAGCGTTCTAGCCGAGAGCTCTACCCACCCCTCCAATGAAGAACTGTCTGCAAAAAGAGATACCATTAAAAAATAAAAATCGAGCTAAGATGTCCTCGTTACATCTCTGTAAATATTAAGAAAATTGAAATTCCAGCGAAAGAACATTTATTTCCTTTTTATCTCTACCGGCTCAGGTCCAAGGAAATCGATACGTAACCCGAGATTAATTTTTAAGCTAACTGAACTTTATCGTCGCTTCCAAATCATGTGTTTGGAGAAGATCTCGTTTCTTTCCCAAGCAGAGATAATTCTACTTCAAACAATCTCCCAAAGTTATGCTGTTTGGCCATCCATTAAACCTTCAGTGCTTGCACATAAAGCAAGTAAAAAATGCGCCGGAGTTTCTTCGGCGCAGTTGAGTTTTCTGTATGGCCGCTACAGTACACAGTCAAAACCACCGAAAGTAAACCTATCTTTCGGTGGTCTCTGGTATGATGCTGTGAGCCGCGGCCCCCATGAAACTTTAACCACGGGCTGGTGGCGGCCTATCCTATATCGTTGCCAGATGCACGATTATGGGTGACTTTAACCTTAAATTAAATAAACACCACGAAGGTTAGATGGCTGCCATTTGGTTTGTGTGGTGATTGGAGGGTGAATGATCAACATACCAATTTGCAGCCCTCTAGCCTCAGTAGGTTTTAAGATCTGAGGGCGGACAGAAAAAGTGCGGACAAAAACTGTATATATATATATATATATATATATATATATATATATATAAATATATATATATATATAAAACTGTATTATATATATATATATATATATATATATATATATATATATATATATATATATATATATATATATATATATATATATATATATATATTATATATATAATGTTATATTAAATATTTATATAAAGTAATATATATATATATATATATTATATATATATATATATATACATATATATATATATATATATGATATCATATATAAATATATATATACTGCCATATAGAATACAATACATACATACATACATACATATATATATATATATATATATATATTGTATATATATATAATTGTATATATATTCATGCATAAAAATTTCTCGAGTTAGTAAACATATTGATGGGACGATTATGCAGGGCTGTAAAGTAGCATTAGAGACTTGACGTTTTGAGCATCATCCTCATTCACTTTCAGCCAGTAGAATACAATCTCAGTTTCAACAGGGTATTCCGGCGTCCTCATTAGCGATTGTATCTCTAGCATTAAACAGATACAATTCCCTTGAAGGTTTTTTAGCATTTACGTTTTTGGCCAAAAACAAAACACACACAAATGATAGAGATAATTCATTCTATTCACTGTAAGACGGAGTACCGGTGTTCCTGATGTTGTTATCGAAATTTATGATGATACGTAAACAGATACAATACTGCTTTTTTTATGAGCGGCATAGGATATGCATATGTATATATATATATATATATATATATATATATATATATATATATATATATATATATATATATATATATATATATATACAGTATATATATATATATATATATATATATATATATATATATGTATATATATATATATATATATATATATATATATATATATATATATATATATATATATATATAATATGAGTGAAGACAAATCCCACGAGGGAAAAGTGATACAACTGTGTGATTGCTAGGCCTTTCGACACATGGTCCTTGATATTTGACCTCTAGACTTCAGTTAGAAATGTTTTGCTGGAGCAGTAGGAATAGCAAGCGAATGGAGTATGCAAAGAGTTATTTGCATTAACCAAAATGTGTAAGGTTTAAGAAAAAAGTTGTGGGTCTAGAAGGGACAGTGCTTTGTGGAATGAATATGGCAGTCTAATTCACAGACCTCTGTCCTCTTGAACCCTGCGAACATCTGCCCGGTAACGTGATTGCAAAATGTCTACATTAAAATATATATAACTCTACTTCTGTCATGCCTCCCCTACTGTCACCCGGGTGAGGACAAACAAGGTCAGATCCCACTCGGATTTTATTATTATAGATATAGAATAGCCTAAGTAAATAAGAACAGTGTAACCTCAACAAAGTGAATTGTGGATTGTTAACACTGAAAGCTCGGCTATGCTACATTTTAGCTTTACTGGTTTTCAACCTCAAGCCCTCAACTTTGTCTATGCATGTATAATTTAAGCTTGTGTTTAAACCAAGCCCCAAATATTTGTGAAATATGATGATACCATTACTGCTACTTCTGCTAATGCTACCACTAATGATAATTTTAGTAATTCTTTCACTTGTACGTAAGCATTATTGCTTTTAAAGGCGTGTTTTGAATGGAGTTCGAGATAAAAATACGTAAAGAGGTAGAACGACCGGAAAATGAAAATATAAATAAATATAGAAAGCAACGTGGAAATCCGTATTGCCACAGCTATAATATGAAGTGATTTTAGTGAAACAACGTCGAACGCTGTCACCATTAATATTCGATTTGCATAAAATCCTAAAAACCTTTTTTTTTTTGAACTCCGTTTTCGTTTTGTTCTATTTTATTTTATCCATTCTTTTTTGTGGAGGAACGAAAAATCGCTGTAAACTTCTTTTGCAAAAACCGCAGAACATGCAGTACCCTAATAAAAAAACGAACTGAACAATGTTTGTGTTTGTGTACACAAGGGGAATATGAGTTTGCTGTTGATTTTTATGCCGTTTTGCGAGCAATAAGTAAAATCTGGAACCTGCCAAATTGTGATTTGGTTTTTTATTCATTGCACTCGTTACATCGCCGTTGGGTCGAGTGAAAGCTGAAAATGGTGAAATGCAAAACAAAATTGGGCTTCCCTGCATTTCTTTTAAGGTCAAGGGTTTCCCTTCAGAGTAAGAAATATTGTCGCTGGAATATAATTGCACAGTCTGCGTCATAGCAGGTGTTCATGTCGCTGTGTGGGAATAAGGAATGGAGACTGCAGGGCATTACCGATTGTTTATGCATGCATCAGAGTGACGCTCTTATTTCGAATAAATATTTTGAATAGATCTTCTACCTTTTGTGCATCTTTTTTCAAAATTCCTCTCGAGATTTCAAGACCGCGGTGCTTTCATGGGCTTGACTGAAATGCAAACCAAAGAGGAAAAAGGTTCAGAATAATTAGGAAAACAACAGACAAACGGAAATCAAAATGTCAAAATGTTAGCAACTCGGCAGTTGGTTTCAGATGTTGACTTTTCCTGTATGTTGATGCGCAGTTTTATTATTAGCGTTCGACGTGGAGAGAGAGAGAGAGAGAGAGAGAGAGAGAGAGAGAGAGAGAGAGAGAGAGAGAGAGAGAGAGCCGGATGCCTGGGCAGCTTATAATACCAACCACAAAGTGGTGGGGTACCCAACCCAACAATGTTGAGGTAGATACCCTTATGCGTTATCTGAGAGTATCTGATCTTTTTAATGAGATATAATTTAGTATATTTATTAAAGATTGGTCATATTTATATATTAATTATATTTTAAATTTAATATTTTTATATATATTTTTTTTTATTTTCATCTAATATCATTCTTCATTTTTTACGTTCATACTTTAACACTGAATTTTACTAGTACGGTATGTTATCATTCACCTTTTCATTATCAACATCATTAATTTATATATTTCATCTTCATCGCTGCGCTGAATAATCCTGACGGGTTCCGGCGCTTGGTCCTCAAGACCTGAATTTCATGATCAGTCAGTCAACACCCACCTCAAAATTCAGTCCAAATTCAGCCTACTAACCAACCCACCATTTGTAAACACCCCGCCTGCAATAAAGTCCAGTGCATCTTGTATTTCAGTTCATTCGCTTTTGTATTCTCATAGTATAAATATGAGAATATTTATACTATGAGATAAACCTGAGACAACAGAAATCTTTATAATATGCCCTAAGGAAACTTGATATGCCAGATACATGCTGTTGAAAAGAAGATTGTAAGACGAATTGAGAACACTCTATACAAATTAAATGCCGTGGAAACAGCATATTTCCATGGGTCACTAAAATGGTGAGATAACCCACAGTAATGCACTTGGTAATACATATACATAATATATATATGTATGTATATATACAGTACAGTATATTCGATGTACATATATTTGTTATTTTACTGTTACATCAACATGGATTATTATTATTATTATTATTATTATTATTATTATTATTATTATTATTATTATTATTATTATTATTATTATTGAAATATATATGTAATGTTCTAATATTCGTGAAGAAATCGCTAAAAATGCCAAGTTAGGGCTGCCGTATCCCTATCAACCTCGAGTTGAGTAATGTCATTCTGGGTCCACATTGTCATAATCTCCTATTGAAAAATCAAATTTTTGCCGTTATATAATTTTCAGTTACATGATACGCCTACAATAAAACATGCCATTACTGATCTTTTATTGAAATTAATATAATAATCATATTATATACAATATAATCACCAACCTGTATCTTTTCATATAATTGCAAATTTGCGTTATATAAACACTTATGGAATACAATTTTTAAATGCAGTTCCTGAAGATTACCAAGTGAAGGTATTAACACTTAATAATACGCTTATTTCCATAAATTTTTCTGCAGATATTATGAATTTAGAGCTGTAAGTTGAAAGGACGGAAATTTAGCTCTGTTACGACTATCTAAGAAGTTGATGGTGTTTGTCAGAAATTGAAGTACAGTGCTCTATTTTTTTTTCCTGTACAGCAGGACGTTGAGAGGTCCTAACACAAATAATACGCAGAGCCTCAAACGCAAGCTCTTTCTACGCCCAAGGAAAATTGGGGAAAAAGTGCACCAACGCTGCAGATATTGTAAGAAAAAGAAACATTCAAGGGTTCGGACAGAGACTAAATTTATTTTCTTTGTTTTTGTTTATGATTAAGCTGGCGTCATGCCAGCACGGGTTCTAGCTTTAGGAGCAGCGCGGAAGAGTCATTCGATGATTCAGAAATGATAAAATGGTTGTGAATGAGTTAAATTAATGGAGTGAATGTGATAACTGGTCAGGCGAAATTAAAAGTTCAGTAGGAAGAATTACAAACCCCTTTAAAATACTCAGGTTTCCAGTCCTACTAGGGGGAAGAGAATGATAGCAGCGAGTCCTACTATGTCCTAGATGGTCCAGTAAGGAAAAATAAAAAATTAACTCAAGAGAAAAATCGAAAAAATGAAAAACTCCACCAGTAAAAAATGTCGAGCTTCAAGAGCAGGAATCGGTGGGGGTAAAAGGCAAGATTTTTATCGTTGGAGAATAAACATTTTTTTCCTAGAATGAAGGGAAGACGCTTGGTTTGTATGCCTCCCGAGAGCGGTTTGCTGTCAGTATAATTTAATGGCACTTGGCCCGTGTTTGCCCTCTACGGAGGACTGTAGAATGTGTAAATATAAGATTATGTATCTTTTTTTTTTTTATCCCTCTTCAGCAAAGCGACGGAAGTAAAGTGGTAACAGCTCAAGTGGTAGACAGAGACACAGTTAAAAGGATTCGGTCCTTAGAAGTTAGGCGGCCGAAAAGAAAGGGGAATGTATTGGTAAGAGAAACAGGGTAACTGCCAATCAGAGTGAGTAACAACTGCTGCTCCCCGAGATAAACGTCGCAGTTGGAAGCGTCCTAACGTTTTTGAGCTTTGTGGAGAAAACAGATCAGCGATGGGTTTCGTAAGCGCTATATAGCTCTGAAAACCTCCACAAATTTGAATAGGTAAAACGTGCGCTTAGCAGTCATGACCGATTTTGATTTCAATCAGTTTCAGGTCCAGTAGTGAGCTTGAAAATGATAAGGAGATAGTTTGGGGTGCTGACTGTGGCTATATCGATGATTTTTTATCACAGAAATAGTACATTCAACTCAGTTCATTAATACAGACTATACCCAACAGCCAACAATACCATATGATCCATTCGATATTGTGTCGAGAATTTGACGAATTCATACATATTATTTGAATGATTTAATTTACTTTAATGAATAAAAGTCGGACTGTTGTTTAAAAATAAAGCAACACTAAAATGTTTAAGTTATATGTCATTTCATGCTGCCCACTCTAAAAAGTTTTCCTCCACGTCCCTATGTAAAGGTGAGTCGCACCGTAATAATTTTACAAAAAAAAAGTCAGATGCACGGTGTATAAAATTTTATTTTTATGAATAAAGACCATAGCCGCTTGTAATCAGTCATTCAGCTCAAAGTACATTTTCTTTTCATTTATAATGTGAAGAGCATTATGGTATGATGCTTATATATACGATAGTTCAATAAATGGTACAGGTAGACTTTCAGGTAAACATTTCTCTGCTTGGGAATTATAATACTTCTACAATGCAAAGCATATTTCCGTTTGGCAAACTGAACTCTTGAAGGTATTTGGATATCTTACTATACAATGCAATTTATGACCCATTCAAAGCTGACGTAACTTGGTCAAATTAAAGGTCATCTACAATGACTATGTTATGATTATGTTTTAATCTGCATGTAATAAAATCAGTTTTCATAAATAATAAAAAAAATATAACTAGAAATTTTGATTGAAAGCAACAACTATGATGGTATTGAAAACAACAACACTGGGAGTTGATTTTTCTAAGATTTATGAGATATGTTTTTCTTTGAGATATATCCAGAATGTACTCATACATTTATGAAGCTTAATACAAGAACACAGAAAAAAAGAAGAATTTGAACCATTATTAATGAAAGAGAGGCGTAACGAAGCATATGCGAAATTTATACTTATCTTAGATTTACAATACACTTACCCCTTTAGTTCAAAGTAATAATTATGTCCACATATAAACTTTTTATGCTTAGATAAACAAATAGACAAAAACTATGCAAACATATATCAACTTCTATAAATCTGTTGAACATGCTTTTGAATTATTGTTTAATGGTTCTCGCTACTTCCAGGATAATTAATAACATTTATAATCATTATGACAAAGTAAAGAATCTGTGCAAACATGAGGGGTTCTAATTAAGGACGGCGAGATGTGAATCGTGTCGCTCGCCAGGAACATCCCAATCTCTCTCTCTCTCTCTCTCTCTCTCTCTCTCTCTCTCTCTCTCTCTCTCTCTCCCTGTTTGGGAGATATCAAAATATAATTATCTCAGAAATTATCATTTGGGAATATATATATATATAATTATATATATATATGTGTATGTGTAAACATATATACATACATATATATTATATATATATTATATATATAAATATAAATATATATATACATATTTTATATATATATATATATATATATATTCCATATTTTATATTCATATATATATATATATATATATATATTCCATATTTTGGTGATTGTCATATTATATATATATATATATATATATATATATATATATATATATATATATATATATATATATATATATATATATATATATATATATATATATATATATATATATATTCATATTTTGGTATTCATATATATATATATCATGTATATATTCATATTTTGGTGATTCAGTCATTCATATATACATGTATATATAAATATATATATATATATATATATATATATATATATATATATATATATATATATATATATATATATATATATATATATTTGTAAGCATTAAGCTACAAACGTCCTTTAATATCCAATTCGCTCTACCCCGGAAATAATATATTTTCATATATGTTACCCAAGGGGGAATTTTTTTAGTTGATAATAAGTTCGTCGTCTCGTGGACTCGAACATACGGAAGCCAAGAACTCAGGGCTGCAGTGACGCGCATTAAACCACACGGTGATGTGATAAAATTCATTCATATATATATATATATATATATATATATATATATATATATATATGTTTATTTATTTATATTTATAATTTATTTACATATAACAAAAGCGTTCGCATGAGTTTTTCCACAGGGAACTGTAAGTCATTGAAGTACAACTGTTGTTGATATTTGGTGCTTCCCCTCTTTTAAAGATTTTGTCTCCGAGAATTCATTCTTCCTGATTACGATGCTTCCTGATGCCCGAATGTTATACGAGATATATAGGTACTGCAGAATTCTCTTATTGGAGTTGTTCTACTTCCACAGTGATAGGTGAATGCTATTATGTGTGAGAGGCTTGTTCAGTAGACTTCAGCTGGTACAGTCTTATTTTCACAGAACTTGCTGCATTTATCGCTGGCCTTCATTGATAGATGACGTCAGCGTTTGACATAATATACAGGATCGACTTGAGGTATAGGAAACTAAAATTCTTGTACACATACATATACAGTATATATATATATATATATATATATATATATATATATATATATATATATATATATATATATATACCCTGTATGTATACATATATATACACATATACATATACAGTATATGAGGATCAAGTTCGTTTTCCATTCAAACTTTTCTATGTCATCTTCATAGTGAAACTTCTCCAGTCCTTCGAATACAAAAAAACAAAGAAAAAAAGGGTCTTCATATACATATTATATACATGTATACATATATATATATATATATATATATATATATATATATATATATATATACATATATACATACATATACAGTATATGAGTGTCAAGTTTGTTTTCCATTCAAACTTTGCTATGTCATCATAGTGAAACTTCTCCAGTCCTTCGAATACAAAAAAACAAAGAAAAAAGTGTCTTCATTCCTGACCCGGTCTTTTAATTCCACCGTTAATTATTATACTAGAATAAGACTTTTACATTCTCAGGGAGTCAAGATAATTTATCAGCCAGGGTCTTTTAGGAGATTATGTTAATATGAAAGGAAAGAAACGCTAATGAGAAAATTCTCGCCATTTATTCTAGCCTCATTCATTTTGGTTGTCAAAATTCCCCATCTTTAACGTAATTAAAAAAACTAATTACAATATGTCTCACGCGGGGAAGTAATTGATCCCATGGTTATGTATAATTTTAATAATATGGGTGAAATTATACCATCATTATCGTTAAACGTTTCCCAGCCATTTTGAATCTTATTTCGGCTAAATATCACGTCATTTTTCTTCATTAAAGTCGGAACAGACCCAAGTATAAACAGGCACATAGACGCGTATATATATTTGTATATATATGTATATATATATATGTATATTATATATATATATATATATATATATATATATTATATATATATATTATATATTTATACATATATATATATATATATATATATATATATATATATATATATATATATATATAATAATCAACACACACACTCACGTGTGGAACAGAAATAAATTTCTGACTCATCAGGATCGAACCCAGGTCTTTCAGTTGTATGGCCTAGTGGGCAGCGACCTTGCCTTTCGATTGAAAGACCTGGGTTCGATCCTGATGTGAATCAGAAATATATATATATATATATATATATATATATATATTTATTTATATTTATATTTATATTTATATATAATATATATATATATATATATATATATATATATATATATATATATATATATATATATATATATATATATATAATGTGTGTTTGTGTGTGTGTGTGTTGTAGTGTGTGTGTGTGTGTAAAACAAATGGGCGTACATTTGAAAACTTCATGGTTCGTCCCCGACATACAGTGCAATTATCCAAACAAATGTGAATGGGTATAACTGTCAGCAGGGGTCACATATTAGGCATGACGCAAATAAACTCATCGTATATCTGTCTATGTATATATATCTAAACTAACTATATATATATATATATATATAAATATATATAAAACATATACATATACATACACACTCACATATATATATTTATATATATGTATATATAAATATATATATATATATATATATATATATATATATATATATATGCATACTATATATACATATATATATATATATATATGTATATATATATATATATATATATATATATATATATATATATATATATATAATTTGCTTTCATTTCTGTGGGTTAGGGACTATAAAGAATACCTAAAGATGGACGAGAGAGAGAGAGAGAGAGAGAGAGAGAGAGAGAGAGAGAGAGAGAATTAATAGCCAATGCATAATGGTGTGAAGTTGTTTGATTGTTTTAGGAAGGCCTGTTACTCACCTCTCTCTCTCTCTCTCTCTCTCTCTCTCTCTCTCTCTCTCTCTCTCTCTCCTTTTTTTTTATATCTTTCCTTTCCCTCTATTACTTCTTTGAATATACTTTTCAAAGCCTATACAGTATCCAGCCACATCCCTTAACAGCAATTCTGCCTATACTTCTTTGTATTGTACTTTCTCTATATTATGTACTTATTCACAGCATTGTGTTTTGATCATAGCTTTCATTTTACAGTTTGCTAAACAGGTTTCAAAAACAGGTGACTGTTAAATCGTATAACTACATATTTATTAACATACCAGTTATTTAAGTTTTGCTATGTTAATAAATATATCTTGATTTTATTTTCGTGATTTGATATTGCACTGGTGATATGAATGGCTTCTCTAGATGTTGGTGTAAATAAACAAAAGGAATAATTGTCAGTCTTCTTGTCGTTATGTTCATTATTAATAATACATCTTATAGCGTTTACGGTGTAATATCTGATCAGATGAATTACTGACACGAGAAAAGCAAACCTACCTGATGAAACAACAGATGCCTTGAAATTGTCGAAATTACGTGGAGAGCAAAACTCATTTATTTATTTTACGCAAATGGGGATCGCAAATTTTCAGTTATTTCACGTTTTCAACTGAAATTACAGACATATTTATTTGCAAAGAATGCACAACTTTCATCTCCATGACTTAAAAATGATAGTGTAATGTGAGATGATGCAATCTATGTTTTAATATCAGGAAAACCTACTCAAGAGGTGCCATTATTCCAACAATACTGAATGCACTAGACCTACCACTAAGGCTTAGTACGGCAGGTTGATATGTAAAGAACTTTATTTCTATTTTAAATCGATGTAGTATTTAGTGGTCATGTTAATGTTTTTATTTTATTTGAACCGCTTGCAACAGGCTGAGCTATCAAATGTCAATTGAGAACCCTGAGCCTTGGTCTAAGAAAGGGGTTTATGCCCTGAGCCATCGAATACATTCACACTTCCGCTGATCGCATATGAAACACCCTATATCTATATCTGTCTAACTATCTATCTATATATATATTATATATATACATGTATATATATATATATATATATATATATATATATATATATTTATATATATGTATATATAATAAAATATTTATATATAATTGTGGCAAAAATCAAAGTCGTTTCCCCGTTTAACTACTAAAGTATAAATCTCAAATACAGATGTAAGATATTCCTGGAATCTGCAGGAAGTGAAGATCATGACGTTATACAATTTTCCCTGATTTACGTTTCTTGTTTTATCCATGATTAAAATATTTAATAACAATAACTAATTGTTTTGCCATAGGTAAAAAGTGTACTACAACGTCCGTAGATTTTCCCTATAAATCTTGCAGATTTGCACAAGCTACAACAATGATGAGGATGATGCTAATCATGATGATTAGATTATTTGTCAAAGAAAGGCTTGAAGCAAGTTGGACCCTCTCAAAGGTACCTTTTTTTTAGGGAGTCCGGCTTCGGTAAGAACAAGATAAAAGCAACTGTTCTGATATGGGTAATGCCTTGGAATCCTGGTTTAGCACCGAATTGTTGTCCCTCGACTCTTTCCTATTATTTACTCCTATTATTTCCTATTATTTACTCCTATTATTTATCTTTATATTTCTTCGTATTTTTTCCTTAGTTATCTGAGATGTCCGTAAATTTTGCTAGCTGTAATAAAAGGATTGTTGTTTTTCTTTTAATTTGAACATCTGATTAATCCTAAAGACTCCATTTTCTTCAGTAGCTTAGTTTTTTTTGGGGGGGGGGCATCGCTTTATGTTAATGTTGACACATAATAAAAACCCACCTCCACGTGAGAAGCTTTTATCGCCTCAGAGAATTTCTTTTCACATATCGTTTGTGCCGATCTCACGGCAAAGTTACGTTGCCTATCATCAAATTTTAATAAGAAGCTCATTTCTTCCAAGTATACCTTTCATCACTCTCGAAATACGCAACACTTTCAGATAGTGATTTTCTCCTTCACTGGTTATGAATTCGAAAAGTTTGGGCCTGGCTTCCGCCGAGAAACTATTCGATTAAGTCAGTTTTATATCGAACGCTCTCCAGAAGTTTTCTGATAAAGACTTTTAGTTTGTTGTGGTTCGTTCGGGGGAGTCTTAACGATCCAGCTTTTCCAGGATCCAAGTTTCACAAATGGTACATTAAGGGGGTGTTTTTCTTCCTCCTGATTTCCATGCAGTAAACCCGAATACTTTTCTAGATGGTAAGGTTACACGGCGGAGTTTTGATTTAAAAATAGCGCGCGGTTCGCGGGGGAAATTGTGATTCGAAATTAGGTTGATTTTAGGTCAGCATTTTCAGTTCCTGATAATGATATCAAATGAAAAGCCCTAAAATTTTTCTTCCTCCTTACGGAGAAAGAAATAACACCGATAAATCCTTTTACCATTCGCAGTGTTATCAGGTTAATTTAATTCACTTTTTGGATGCGAGCGCAAAAATTTTTACACTTGTTCATCATTTTATATTTTCAACATCTTGCGGCTTACAGCTTTTTGTTGATGTTGTTTTCCGTATAATAAATATTTTTTGTTGGTTTGACTTTTAAGAAGCAATTGATTCCTCATAATCCAATATGCCTTTTAGATGAATAATTTTCCTTGGTGGACAAATTTGAACCCGTTAAGAAATTTCCATTTGCAGTAAAATGTTATAGGTAGATTTGTTTGCCAGGAAAACCAGCGTCACGACTTTCATGACCACTTATTAAGTAAGGTCCATTTATTATTATTATTATTATTATTATTATTATTATTATTATTATTATTATTATTATTATTATTATTATTATTTTTCAGTAGATGAAACCTATTCATATGGAACAGGCCCAAAGGGTCCAATGACTTGAAATTCAAGCTTCCAAAGAATATGGTGCTCGTTAGGATGAAGTAAGAGGAAGTAAAGTGAAATACAGAAAGAAGAGATCCCACTTATTAGAAGAAAAAATAATAAATAGATAAATAGATAAATATTAAAATGCAAGAAGAACAGTATTAGGGTAGTAATGCATTGCATTTTCGCTCGAACTTCTGAAGTTCCAATTGCACGACAACCAACGGTGTGAGGAATAAAGTACATTTGGAACTGAGAAGTTCGACAGCGAGGTTAGGAACCAAGAGAGAGAGAGAGAGAGAGAGAGAGAGAGAGAGAGAGAGAGAGAGAGAGAGAGGGTAAGATCCAAGACAAAAGTTTTATATATACATACATATATATATAGTATATATATATATATATATATATATATATATATATATATATATATATATATATATATATATACATATATATATATATATATATATATATATATATATATATATATATATATATATATATGTATTTGTGTAAATTGTATACATTGTAAAACTTCCTTTAAACAGAAATACATTATTTCTAAGTGAAGAAGTTCTGGTACCTCAACAGTCCTATCGCTGATTGGGTTCTAGAGAATTGCAACATCTTTCTCAAGGCAATTCAAGTCGAAAAAGATCTCTCTAGAAACCCTTTCCTTGATATGGGAATCTGGCCATTGAACTTTTCTTTGTTTAGCTGACATGAAACTCGGGTGTATCTCGCAGAGATTTCAGGACGGAAAAGTGTGAAAAATTGTTCTCTGAAATGCCGACATCCCCGCACGAAAAAAACTGCCTCAGGGCATGTGCTTGTAACAAAAGCCAGTCGGAACTGTCTTTGCCTGTGGAGTCCATAAAAATTTGAAAGCGTTGAACTGATTATGGTTGAGCCTTGATGCCTATATATATATATATATATATATATATATATATATATATATATATATATATATATATATATATATATATATATATATATATATATATATATATATATATATATATATATATATTATATACACTTATATACATGTATAGAAATATATATATATATATATATATATATATATATATATATATATATATACACTTATATATGTATAGAAATATATATATATATATATATATATATATATATATATATATATATAATATATATATATATATATATAAATATAAGCATTAAGCTGCAAACGTCTTTTAATATCCAATTCGCTCTACCTAATGCAACTCGTTAACTTTATCCTTATACTCTTATATCACCCGCAAATGTCTTTTGCGCGTCGATAACCTTCGTTACGTTCATTTTCATTTTATTAAACAAAACATCACTAACATTTTACGTTCATATTTTAACGCTGAATTTTACTAGTACAGTGTGTTATCATTCGCCTTTTCATTATCAATCACATCATTGATTTATATATTTCATCTTCATCGCTGCGCTGGATAATCCTGATGGGTTCCGGCGCTTGGTCTTCAAGACCTAAATTTCATAATCAATCAATCAGTCAATCACTAACCAATTCCCCTGGCGAAACTAAAGTGGGAAACTTCAAACTGATGGAGTCTTCTGTGTAAACATTGAGAATAACCTATCAGTTTTCTCATTTTTACTTTGAACAGCAACACATATTACTGAAGCTATAGGAAACGGGTCCAATGATTGTAAAATTCCAGAGGCAAATTGCATGAGGGAAGATAAGTGTCCGGCCAAACCTCAGAGGCTTCAGAATATCTGATTTCCCTTTAAACAATGTATTTTTAAGTACCTCACATGATCACCTGTGCACTTCTCGGATCACATTACTGTATATTATGTGGGACCTATATATTTTTTTATAGCGTCACTGTTTCTAGAAAGCCACAGTAATGCCTAAAGTAAAGGAGAGCCACAAATTTGACCATTGTCTTATAGTTACTCCTCCTCCATATCACATTAAGTTCTCTTCACAATTTCAGATGGTGTTTCACAACATCATGTTCTCTAGCTCCTCTTATTCTTCTCTTCATCGAGAAGCGAATCTAGTTCGCTCTTATCCTCTTCAAGTTTATCTAAGGATTTGAATATTCACAAATTTCACCCATCCAGCTTTCTTTCGTTGACCATTGATCCACCAGCAACGGTTTCGTAAGCATTTCTGAATTAACGATTGTTACGTAATTAAGCCGAATGTTTCTAAGCCAATTTACTTTCTGCTCACGTATGCACTCCCATCAACATCTTCAATCCGTTTTATAGCAATCTCATTAAAGTTTAGTTGACATTTGACTGTTTACATTTCTTCATAGTTATTACAACTTTCATCGAAACTGTGTTTCTTGTAACCCTGTCCTGACCTCGTCCATCCTCTCGCATTTGTCGTAATTGCTGTTTCATCATTTCCCTTGAGCGGACTGCTTCAGAGACAATCAATTATCTGATTAACGATTTTTGCTGTCATTCTCCATTCAGTCAGATTTATTTTTAATCTGTCAATGGCTTCGGTCTCTTTTTCCGTATTTTCTGCTGTAGGTCTGTTGTTGTGAAAAGCATTCAAGATTTCAGTCAAAAATCAATTTAAAAATCATTTAAGAAAAGGAAAATGAATGAAATATGTAAAACGTTTAAAAATATATTCAATTTGAATACCAATTTTTTGGGGAGTTTTGCCCTCTTTTTGATGACTGACTATAATTTAACGTTTACTAGGGCGATTGAACTTATTCCGTCTTCTCAATTTTTATTATTATCTTCGCCTTTGTATTCAAACTTATTTATGGTATTGCCGATGTTTCAAAGCTTCCTATTCGCCCCCCCCAAGCCTTCTTTAGCTGTTTGCGTTTAGCCATGAATGGTTATTCATTAATGCATCAGCTCTGATATGGCAAGCATATCTGAATAAGGGTGCCTAATGCTTCTGTGATTCTACCAGTGTAGTTTCCTCCTCTATCTAAATATCTAATCCTGTTTCACGGCAGTGTAATTAAATTTTCTCTCTTAATTCCAAATTTTGCATGTGCTCTTTATTTCAAACTTGTGTCTGGAAGAGATTATGGCTCCAATTTTTAAATCTAATTTTATTTTTATCTTTTCTTGGCAAACAATTTAATGCAATCCTGTTTCACGGCAGTGTAATTAAATTTTCGCTCTTAATTCCAAATTTTGCTTGTGCAGTTTATTTCAAACTTATGCCTGAAAGAGATTATGGCTCAAATTTTTAAATCTAATTTTATTTTTCTTTTTTCTTGGCATACAATTTAATCTAATCCTGTTTCACGGTAGTGTACTTAAATTTTCGCTCTTAATTCTAAATTTTGCATGTGCTGTTTATTTCAAACTTATATCTGAAAGAGATTATGGCTCAGATTTTTAAATCTAATTTTATTTTTATTTTTCCTTGGCACACAATTAAAATTATGTTATAATTAATTTCCACTGTTTTTATTGATCTCTGTTTAAAATATTGCACTCATATTTTGCAAGCCCTGCCTCTTGCCTTCATTCTGGACATGACCGAATGAAAACTAATTCATTAGCCCAAAAAAGGCTTCCTCGATTCACGTTTGATCCCTTTACGCTCGGCCTCAATAAGGATTCCCCGTCTCATTTCGAAAGATACTGTTTTTAGACCCCAATATGTTCCGGTACCAGGGGACACTCTTCGATATCCCAATTGGTGCAGGACTACAGTTGAAGGTTTTCAGGGGAGTGTTCTTTACTCGGGCATAAAAAAAGAAGAACTCGGGGTATTAAAAAACTAGTTGGAATCGTGGCTGACGATCAGAATTTGCAGTGGAATACTTACCATTTTTATCTGTCATTCTAATTGTTTTTCCTGTTCAATTGAAAGCTTAATAGACTGAATGCCACAATGATTCGGAGTACGATGAGGCATCGTGTGGTCTTTCCATTTTTCCCATTTTTTCCCAAGCGGGAAAATATCGGTAATTATAGCCTGGATGCTGACCATTTCCATCGATAGGAACTCCATTTTTCTTTGGCATTTACGATGGGGCCTTTATTTAAATATAAAAAAAAAAATAGCTGTGCTGCTCTTCCAGTCCGCTTCGGTTTCTGTTTGACGGATCCTTTAATAACCAACCGTTGCAGATTCCGATGTCATCAGTGTTCAGTGTACAGGTTAAGTAGTTTTATTCATCTGTCCAATACCATTCCATGTACGACTGTCTGGCAGTTCCTCATTGACTTTTTTCCTTGATGAAGTTTTTGCTTTTAACTTCTTACAGCTTTGCTGTATTTTTTCCCGTTAGTAGTTTCACAACAGGAGTTTTATTAGGTTTGATACGCGTCCGATTTTGATGTTCGTGAGGAGCTGTGATTTAATTAGTGAAATATATAAATAAGTAAATATTAAAAAGCACGAAAGCGCTTATAGCATTTGCCAAATTAAAAAATAAGCAAATTTTTAAAACATTACTTAACTTATATTCTGAATTTTAAATATTCCTTTTTAGTGTGTATGCAAGCAAGCATGAGTAAATGCATTTATTGTATGTATGTGTTCCAGTATGGGAGTATGTGCCTATGTGCAGATTTTAATTACATTTTAATTCGTTCTTCATCATACTGAATGATGTATTGGGTCCCAGTGCTTGGCCTCAGGCCTGGATCTGGTATTTTAATCTTAATCCTTCGGGCCAGCCCTATGAGAGCCCAAAGTCAGCTCAGTGGTCTGGTTAAACTACTTTAATAATGTAATGATAATACACTACGAAATCATGCTTTCAATTTAATTCTTCGGATAAAAAAATTGCAAGTCAAAAAAATACGAGATATTGTATGGTGATAAAAAAGTATATAATCTCATGCCCGTATCTCAGTACTACTTACGGAAATGTAAGCGAACGTTTATTTTAATTCTTTCCATCCACTTATAGTATCCTTCCAGAAATATATAATAAATTACGATTACAAAGGACAAAAAGAGACCTTTCTTGTGAACTTTTTTAAAGTATATTAGTATTCAACAATCAATTCATTAGCATTCAAGAACACTTTCCCCCTTGTCACAAGAAGTATCGCAGCTTGCACCTCTTCTGGAATTTAACATTTTTTACTGATATTAGGGTTTTGTTACACTCTCGGGCCAAAGAAGACAGTCATCAGTTCAGGAGAAGCATTATTCTACAGTTTTGTTTTTCGGCACAGGAACATTGAAAAGAAAAGAGTAAAACCTATGCATAATAATGAAGTAAGACGTAACAGTCTCTCAGTTTCATTTAATCGTTCAACTCACGTCGTTTCCGAAATAGCTACAGAAATGTGTATCGTGTTAAGAGAAACGGTGTTGAACCAGAAATAGCTACTGAAATGTATATCTTGTTAAAAGAAACGATGTTGAACCTTTGGAATATTGCTTCCTTACGAAATGGCGAAAATCACAAGTAGGTTTCCTAGAAGTGGTTGCAGAAGGTTGTGAGGACTATTTCTTTTGTTAAAATACAGAGTACTGTCATTAAGTTTACAACTCCTTTTGTTAAAAATAAAAAATAAATACAATCTGCTCCTTCTAACGAGAGCCTACTATTTTTATCGGAAACGTAATCCTTTAAACTTTTTTTTCATAACGATCTACATATTGCCCATAAACGCAGCAGTTCAAATTTATGGCAAGTCCTTAACCTGTGGTAAATTTGTTATTCACCGAATATAGAGGAGAGAGTTGGAAGATGAATTTCTTTTTACAACCCTTAAAGGTCTGACAAAAAAAAAATTTTTTAACCCATGTGGAAAATAGCACCTTATTAACCTTTTAATATTTTTCTGACCTCTTTTAATATGTTTTGTACCCGAATTCTTATTAAACCCCACTAGGCAGTGATGGCGGGGGCTTTTGGCCAATTATGGCACAAATCGAAAATGCATTTCGTAACGTTTTTCTCTGGTAAAGTACTTTCCCAGCCATCTGAGTTTCGATTCCATACATGAGTGATATTCTTTTGTCTCTTGTGGATGAGTACATCAATCGTTTATATTTGGATAGCACTTATTGTATGTGCGAACGACAAAATCTCTTATTTTGAATGTTTAGGCGCGTGATATAGCGTTAGGTTGCCACTTTCGAAAAATAAGGAAAGGAGAACCTCCGCTTCACTAAAGAGATAAAACTTCGAGGGACTAATGAAGGAGAGATCGGGGAAGCCTCCTCCCCGAGGAGGACACCTTCTACGTGAGGTAATATCAGACCGAGATGTCCAGGGAGGTATACGGTCCCCTCGCGACCAATCACGCCATGTTGAACGCATCAACCTGAATGAGGTTATTTTGAGTTGAAGGGAAGTGTTTCGAGTGACAGTTTCCCATTTGCTCTTTTTCCATCTAATTGCGACATCTCGGCATGAAGCAGTCGTTTCTACAGCCGATTATATTTTTAAATGTATTTCGCTATAAAATTTTCAGAAAGGCACGGGTAACAGGAGACACAAAAATAATTAATTTGCTCCAGTAGTGACAGTCAAAGACGCAAAGTGCAGGATGAGCAGTAAAAGAAAATTGGTTTCAAATCTGATGAAAGAGAAAAAACTAGAAATGATTATTTACCAAAATAATAACCAGCACTGTAGTGACGGTGAATGAACAACGGAGAACCTGTATAAACAACCCACCCCTTGGCGTGCATAGCAAAAAATTTGTTTCGAATTGGAACCTCACTGGATTAGAAATACAAAGTACGAGTGCCTGCGGGAGAATTTAGTACTGTAGAAACAAGAGTGTATAAAATGGCAGTATTAACGTCGTTCTTCCGTTAACCTCTGGCAACAAAAGTGAGACGAATTTGGTTCACATGAGAATTTAGTTTGGCCGCTGTATCAGTTATTCATTGCATAATTATCAGGGCGAGCTTTGACAGACAGTTTTATATTTCAAACGGCGAAAATCTAAAACCTCTGAGCACAGAATAACCTTTAGGTATCTAGTAGAACATAATGGATGCAATTTTGACGTTTTGAATCTCCATTTTTCCTAAACAAATGTATCACTAGATAGATTGATAGTTATATCTGTAATAACAAAATCCGAGCCGATCTTGTTTGTCCTCATGTCGGGGAGACATGACACAGCCACCCACCCCCTGCAAACTGCTAGGGTAATGGGACAGTAGGGCCGAGTGGACTTCCCGTCGCCATCCCTTCCACTTGACTGTAAGAAAAACAGCCAAGTACAAAGGCGGTGCCTTGCACGGACACGTTCAAAATGTTTTTTAAAAGAATCATTTTGGAATCATCGCAAGGAGAGAGTTTTTCTGTAATTCCGTTGATTGTCTCTTCCAAGGGGACGTTGGTAACCAGGGACCCAGTGTCGAAACTAGCTATAAAAAGATAATGTTTACACACACACACACACACATATATATATATATATATATATATATATATATATATATATATATATATATATATATATATATATATATATATACACACTACTATATATGTGTGTGTGTGTGAGAGAGTGAATGAAATAAATCCCAAAGATTGTGATTGCAGCAATCGAAGCGGTTATTTCTTTCTATCAATATACTGTCCTATAATTTTATGCTTATTGTAATATAAAGAATATCATTAAGATACATTACCCCGAAACAGCATCCGTTTGATATCCTGTCGTAAATAACTTTAGATGGAACATAAAATAAACTTTGCTCCTTAATGGCGTAAAAAGTGGAATCTAGTTTCATTCCTGTAAACTTTTTGGGACTTGCTTATTGATAGTTGAGCCAGAATATCAGCAGAGAAGTAACGCCACTAAGGTTTCCTTCGTAATCGGTCGTAAAAAACTAATGAAATTATTTGTGAAGACTTAAATATAAGTTGGTTCTACTGAAAATATTTTATTATTTTAATGCGCAATTTTACGTGGCCGTAGCTGCGTTGAAGGTGCTGTCACTTTTGGAGAGTGATATTCTCTATCTCCTTCTTCTTCTTTTAACGTACTTTTATTCCATTTGCATGGGGTAAGCACGATGCCTTCTTTAGAAGGACTTTGATTTGGCTTTTTGGGGTAGACTTTGTAGTCTCGACCGGCTGCCCTGCCTGTCATCGCTTAGACCCCGGTAGCGTATGTACATGTATTGTACATGTATTGTACATGTATTGTACCATTGTACATGTATTGTACCAGTCAATGCCAGAATTTGCACAACAATTTCGGATCGTTGAGGTTGTTACTGTTCTGCATTCCTTAATGTGGCGCTGGGCAGTGGCCACTAATTTTCTTCAGCCTTAGGGGTCGAAAGACCCCCTGAGCTGCACCCGTTTTTAGTTTTGTGTTTTGGTTCCCTTCTGCGTTAAAAAAATCACTTATATAATGGTCTTTGTCTTACAACAACAACAACAGCAATAATAATAATAATAATAATAATAAATAATAATAATAATAATAATAATAATAATAATAATAATAATAATAATAATAATACAAGTGTCATGACTATTTTTTTCTGAAAATTATGCTTTCCCTGCCAGTAACAAAAAGAAATAAAAAAACTTATTTTATGAAAATATTGACTAAAATCTGTAGTGGTTATAGCGGGTATTTTGGAATTTGTATGTGGAAAAATATTTGGCAAATTCTTGTAGATGAGAATCAAAAACTTTATTGTACAGATACTTTGGAATTCGTTCGAAATAAAAAAAAAAAGAATAAAAAAACCTGGCGAATGCTGAGCGAAAGGAACAGTAATGAGTCAAATAGAAAGACGCGTTGGTTTTGGCAAAAATAACAAAGGAAAAACTGGGCCTGGTGAAAAACGAAAACGTACAATGATTCACGACTTACATGTAAAACTGTTAGCCAACCTAATAAATCAAGTTACGTGCCCAGAGGCGTACCATCTCTTACTCTATTTGTTGTTTGCAGGTAGAGATTTTTCTATATATATATATATATATATATATATATATATATATATATATATATATATATATATATATATATATATTATGTATGTATGTATGTATGTATGTGTGTATATATATATACATATATATATATATATATATATATATATATATATATATATATATATATATATATAATATATTATTTATATATATACACATTTCTGACTGACACTAGGATCGAACCCGTGGGCTATCATCTGAACCACACTGAAGAAAGAGAAGGCCACGCAAAAGAGTTTCAATTTTGGTGCATTTTGCTTCCTCTTGGGCCCCTATAGAGAAATGACAACTAAGGCCAAGGTCGAGAAGCTGCTTTTGATCGTCAATAAGGTCTATACCAGCCAGGATCAAATCAAATCTATCGGCCAGAGACAAAAATCACTCCCTGGCGCCTGTCTTTTTGTTGCAGCAAATTTGTTGCTGCTGCACAGACTACAAGCAAGAGCAGTGTGAATTCATTACTCTGGTGATGTCATATTTTTCTTTTAGGATTAGCTGTTAAGTCTGTGCGTTGTAATGAAAACTGTTTATGTCAATTTGTGATTTGGCCCTGAAAACACCACAGACAGGCAAGGAAACAGTCCATCGACTAAGATAAGTAAATGGAAAGAAACATGACTTATTTTTCTATATTGCTGAGAAATTTTCCCCAAGAGAAGAATTACAAGTATAGGCTGATTCCAAGTCTAAATAAAAATGATAGCCTCTGTAAATAATGCCACTGACATCGATATAAATTGCGTAAGAGAGAAAATATGCCCAAAGAGCGTACATATTCACTCAGAAGGGATAATTCGAAAGAAATGCTGTCAATTCGGTCATTGCTGAGTCTGGAAGTTGGGGAAAACACGCTGGTATGCAAGCAATTAGCTTGCCCAGGTAATTCTTTGTGTGCAGTGGCGCTCGGGTTCCAACGTCTTTTATGACTTGTATGGCCTAGTGGGCAGCGCCCTTGCCTTTCAATTGAAAGACCTGGGTTCGATCCTGATATGTGAGTCAGAAATTTATTTCTGTTCCAAATGTGATTGTGTGTTGATTATTTATATACATTTATACATATATGTGTGTTTATGTGTGATTTATATATATATATATATATATATATATATATATATATATATATATATATATATATATATATATATATATATATATATATATATATATATAGAGAGAGAGAGAGAGAGAGAGAGAGAGAGAGAGAGAGAGAGAGAGAATTTCATAACAGAAACTAAGATAGTTGTATACTAATACGACACCCAGATGGATCTATACTGGAATTCTTGGCGCCGTGCCAAGATGACTATTTGATCCCCAGTCGGCGCCGCGTCTCTTGCAGAAAGCGTCTCGACCAAGTGGTCTGCTGAAACCGACTAAAGATTTTGAAATTAGAACTGAACCATTAGTGGAACGTCAGAATGTTTCAGAAGGCAGCTTCTCATGGTTTTTTAAAATATAGCTGAATCTAAAACAAACTAGATGTTAAGAGTAACGTAGTAGACAAGCAAGCTTTATTTATTACAACAACATTTGCATACACAAATGCAGCAAACGTAAATGCTGCATTTGTGTATGCAAATGTTGTAATAATAAATAACAAATGCAGCTGATTGGCCTACTGCGTTGTCCTTAATATCCAGTTTGTTTTAGATTCAACAGCTGACTTGAATATTGCGTTGTTCCTAATATCCAGTTTGTTTTAGATTCAATTACATTTTTAATGGACATGTGTTTGCGGAGAAAGGAAATTATGGTAATAAGCTGTAACCTTAAAATGCTCATTGGTTGCTTCTTTGTTCATCAAGAATTAATGTTGAACTCAACTCGGAATTCAGGTTGTGGTATGTCATTACAAATTGAACACGAGCAAATCGGGATTCATTTAAAATGTTATCGATTTGTTCAGTGAAATGCCAATGCCGACATGAAGATGATATTCTGTTCAACCCCTCTCATTACTGCTGATGGTATTATGAATGATTTCACTGAATTACATCAGTTAGAAAGTTGATTATATATGTATGTATGTGTATATATATATATATATATATATATATATATATATATATATATATATATATATATATATATATATATATATATTATTAAAATCAACTTTCTAATTGAAGTTATTCGGTGAAATCATATAATACCCTCAGCAGTTATATATTACCTGTATCACATACACAATTGTTCATACACAATTGTTCTATGCATTAATAGAATTACTAAAAGGACCTCATTCAAACTGGATGGTATTTAATGGAGTATTTATTCAGAAAAAGTTACAAGCTTTCTTGGACAAAAGTCCACATTATCAAGTCCACGGATTATAATGTGGGATCCGTACGGATAAATACTCCAATAAATGCCATCCAGTTTGAATGGACTATTTATATATATATATATATATATATATATATATATATATATATATATATATATATATATATATATATATATATATATATATATATATTCCCAAAAATTATACTGAATATTCTTACGTATTCATTAGAAGCTGTATGCGAACCAACCTCGTAACTAGACATCAGCGGGAGTTTGGTCCACCTTGAAAGAACAAAGCACTGAGACGACTACACCATGAGTAAAATCAGTCAATTCAATGAAAGCTAAGGAAAATTAGGAAAACCAAAAATAAAATACTGAGTTTTTAGAGACCCATACAGTAACAGAAAGGCAAATTCCTGTCTCAAAAAGCTTTTCTTTTGAATTTCTTAGCCATGGCAAAATCAGAGCAAATTCTCTTGTATGGACGACTAAAATGAATGGCAATAAGTCATGAAACTGAGCTTGGAAGAGATATATAAACACTTCATTCAACGTTTCTGTGGAACCAGTAGCTGATAACTAATGATCAATTGTTAATAGACATTAATTTTTAATCGTAAAGCAAAGAGGGATTAAAATAGGGAGAAAGAAATTAACAGATATACCCATTGCGCAGCTAAGTATTCATGGAATCAAATTACTTAACATTTTGCAAGAAGCGGATATTGCTACTCCGGTGCTGTACTTCTGTACTGAAATGAATTCTTGCATAATTAA
The DNA here is from genome assembly GCF_040412425.1 of Macrobrachium rosenbergii. Classification (NCBI taxonomy): domain Eukaryota; kingdom Metazoa; phylum Arthropoda; class Malacostraca; order Decapoda; family Palaemonidae; genus Macrobrachium; species Macrobrachium rosenbergii. The sequence goes on along the minus strand of NC_089746.1, from coordinate 64,573,818 downwards.
ACACAAAGACATCACGTAATTTTCTGAGTCTTAAAAGTCGAACAAAATTTTAATCGTAAGCAAAACACCTTCCCTGGTTTTACGCATAAGTAGCAAATAACAAAACGACTTTAGAATACTATAATAATGTGTAAGAAAGGAACAATTCGAATTTATATTTTAGTGGTGTCTCAGAAGGAAAACAGATCTGTTCTACACAGAACAATGTGAAGAATGCGAAGGAAACTGGGCTCTTAATCGGGAAGTTTGTGCAGTGATCCCACTGGACTTTTAAGTAGTTGACATATTTCATAACAACGTTTCAAAAGCATGCATTTATTTCATTGCTAATTCGTGTTTGCGTATCATATTCTCCGAGTGCAGTGGTGAAGAGCATTTGCCTAATATTGAGGTTATATCTACCGAGTATGAATGTACGATGAATACGAATGAATATGCAAAGTAGATAATCAGGCTTCATGTATATGAAATGTTATGCTTATGTAAATTTAGTCTTTGCGCATTTACCATGTTATATTTCTTTTATTCATTTTAAACTGTATAATATTATAACGTTTTCTTGGGATTCCTGACAGTTTGCGTAGTTCTGAAAATGTGTCATAAAATTGTAAATAAAGCGTTTTACATTCGTTGCAAATGTCCTTTTCATTTATTCACCACCAGTCCTATTCTCATTAAATAGAAGTCTCGGCACAGCTCAGTAGAATTTTAAAAAATATCTTAATCATTGTCTGGCCAAAGTCAGTCTGTAAATGAGCATTATTATAAGACTCCTTAACCATTATCATCAGTGTCCTGAACCATCGCGCCTCTGTTGGTGCTAATAAATGTCTGTTATATTTTGCATAAATATTGTTTTACTACGTTTTGTTTATTGAAATTCTAGTCCTCTGTTTTCCTCCCATTCAGTTCGTTCAACTATTCTGTCTCAACATTTGTTTTGGCTTTTAAAACTTCGCTGGATGAAAAAGAGATATCCCCCCCACCAAACATATATATGATATTAATCCTCTTTGTCTTTTAAAACTTCACCGTATGAAAAAGAGATTTCCTCCCACCAAACAGCTACGACATTAATCCTCTTATAATGTTCTCACCGTATTTCAAGAAATAGTGTATTGCATAACGTTACTACCGAGAAACTATAAATTCTTATAAGAGAAAACTGAAAATTCCACCGTGAAGTAAAAGCCTGTATTGGCAGCTTGTCTATATGCTGAAGAAAAACGAAAATAAATTCATCAGTTACAGATTTCTTTTAAAAGACCAAAAAAGATATATTATCCCTGAGAAAAATATATCGGTTACTGGAACTATGTGAAATAGAATTTTGTTCCGAAAGATTTTATAAGGCAAATAGAAAAATAAAAGCAGGGAATGCAAGTAACTAGATGAATAAACAACTCTGATGAGTGAGTTTCGTGTAAAGCTTGGGAATAAGAGAATAAGTGGTTGAAGCAAGAATATAATATATATATATATATATATATATATATATATATATATATATATATATATATATATATATATATATACATATATATATATATATATAATATACATATACATATGTATATGTATGTATATGTAATATATATATATATATATATATATATATATATATATATATATATATATATATATATATATATATATATATATATATATATATATATATCATCTTCCCAAAGCTCCGTGAATTCCCATTTGCTTTGCGAACCACAACGAAGATTATAACAATTTCAATTCCGTTTTTCACGTTCCCATTAAAGGGTATTTTTGGCTAAATATTTTTGCAAACTCATCTTTCTCATGTGGAAGATAGGAAAGCAGAAAACAGTCAGCGATTGTGATATTTATCAAAATTCTCTGTGATAACATAAAGAATTGAATAGATATCTGTGTAGAAGTCTGCGTTAATGATTCTTTATATTATTTTTCAAGATGGCGTATATTAACATTGCAATCTTGATCCGCAATGTTACCCGTATGCGGAGATTAATTACTGTCTAAATGATCAGCGTAACCTGAACAGCTCATGAAATAATCTTCCCATTGTAATTAAAATGCAGCAAATGTGTGTGACATTGATTAATAATTTGCGAGATGAAGATGAATCTCAATAATTTAATAATAATCTGTGATTAATTACAGCGCCCAGTAGGTACGTATTTACTGTTTTCCTCTGTATTTGAAATCTCTCTCAGGCGTTTGTCAGGTTGCTTCTACACCTGTTTAAGTGCACGTCACACTTTATTTAGTTTTCGTGAATTAATCTGAGGTTCTCATTCAACGGTATAAGTCCCTCTCTTACTAATGATTATGAGTTGATAAGGGTACTGACTGATGGTCGCTTCTTTGGCATGATAATGCTAAAAGGAGACTGATAGGGAATAGTAGAGAAGTAATTATAAGGAAGAAAAGAAAAACTCAGAAAAAAATAGGTTCGAAGCATTAAGATGTTTTGAAACCTTTGACAGTCTTAAGAAGAAAAAGGGTGTTTTGGAGGGAAGAAATAAACAATAGAAACGAAGAAGGAATCGTCTAAGAAAAGTAATGCATTCTTGTATCCTTAAAATCTACATGTAACATCTAGTAATTCTTCTTTATAAGAACATTGTTCATGGAAAAAGCATATAATATTAAAGTCTAAATGCAAAGGTTTAGCGAACTCAAAACAGGTTTGCGGGGAAGAGCAAATCATTATATTGCAAGATTGAATTTTTGCATTTCTAAATGGGTAGAACTATCAAAGATGGTGAAATCGTTGGAGAAGATTCGAGATCATTCTGAGAAGGATCAGTTGATCTTTCTCTCTTTAAATCTTTAGCTGGAAACTCTTACGGACACAGTCAACAGATTATAGTTCCAAGAAGGCTTCAAAGAGAAACCATCCTGTAGCGATAGAGTTATAGGAAAAGGTGAGGAATGAATAGATATGGGGAAATAAAAAAAAACCAACACAGCTGAAATTCAGATACCAGCAGAGAACAGGAATGAATTCGCTCATCGCTCCAAACATTGTTCGCTGGGAACTGATAGTTTACATAGAGGAGAAAGCTCTGTGCAATCTGAAGAGATGTGTAATCATATGAATGATTACATTTTGCATTTAATAATTTATAATAATTAATCTGTAGGTTTCAAAAACAGTGATTTTTGGTAAGATAAATCCATATTTATCATTGTGCATACCTCTAAATGGCAATTCACTTTTTGACAAACGTTTCAGGTTTTTCAGGTCTCTAAAGCAAATTATGATGATTGTATGTCAGCCCCATTTTCAACCAGGTCGATGACTCCATTTTAGAACACTTGGCCCGATGCCATGATAAGCTTCGGATCTCGCATTCGACATGGGTGTAACACACACACACACACACACACACACACACACACACACACACACACACACACAAAGTGGATGGTCCCTTGCGGGAGAAAAAAATATCAAAAGATATTGAATTTAGAATCGAAGTAATAGCTCGAATGTAAAGTTTCCTAAAGAAATGCTGCTCTAGGTATTTTTTTCTCCCCAAGCTTTCTTCAGGAAACAGGGCAAGTAACACAGTGTTAGTTTAATATTTAATATTTAATAGTTAAACATATATATATATATATATATATATATATATATATATATATATATATATATATATATATATATATATATATATTAACTATTTTTTCAGCTGGCAAGTTTTTTCAATAAAATTTCATCGCATTATATTTATTTGCTGACGTTGATTTGTAAATGAAATATTTTTGAGCGGTTACGTTCTGTGATTCGTTTATTTTCCTTATTTAATAGAACGATTTAGAAATCTTTCTATTAATGATGAAATTTTCGATGCTAATAATGAAATTTATATATATATATATATATATATATATATATATATATATATATATATATATATATATATATATATATATATATATATAAATTTTTATATAGAAATTGCATGTTCGCTCATAATATATACTCTAGTATTTAAAAACATTAGTATACAACTAGCAACCTCATTAGAATCAAAACAAGTGGAAGGAACATTGAAACATATATATATATATATATATATATATATATATATATATATATATATATATATATATATATATATATATATATATATATATATATATGATTTATACAAGCTTGAGAGTTAACAATTCTTTTTATATCTCTTTCAAAGGAGTGAAAATATTTCCTATCTTTTTCAAGTTGCAGGAAAAGCTACTTATCAGTCTTTAAGGCAATCTTTTTTCATTATTTACAATCAGCATAAAGGTCAGAATGTTTATTAACTATCTCAGCCCCTCTGTCAGCTGAAAGTAACCGAACAGCAAGAGAATGAGGAATTTAGACAAATTAAGCATCTTCTTCTTCCCAGGTTACCATTTCCGCTAATCCCCCCTTCCCATTCTCTGATTAGATAATCGAAAGTTTTTAGACGTGGATTTTGTAGCTATACTTTTAATTTTCTGTAAAAAAAGCTATTGTGCCGGCTTTGTCTGTCCGTCCTCACTTTTTTCTGTCCGCGCTTTTTCTGTCCGCCCTCAGATCTTAGAAACTACTGAGGCTAGAGGGCTGCAAGTTGAGGTTCACGTCGATAGCGAAATCGAATGACCAGGAGTTTGAAAATACTGTATTTGGAAGACAATTGTTTTGACTTTTGCGTTTCTATAAATAAGCTGTTACCCAGTTTCAGGATGTTCAGATTTTATGACCAGGGTATAGCTAGAATGTCCAATAGGAGAAAAAATGCAAATTTGTATAATTTAAACTAAACCATCAATTCTGAAACACTAGTTATAAAAACAGAATTTTTTTTAGCAATCCCTGTCTCTTCAGAAAACGCAAATAAGTTGAGAAGAGAAAGGTTGATATATAAAATTGATGCCTGGTTTGACTCGTGATCGTGAGTGCCAGTGATTGCTTGAAAGGGTGAAATTCATGAATGTAAAACTACTTGTGCACATTTTTATGCATTATTTGGTTCGGATTTGCAGCATATGCACCATTTCATCATCCATTTAAATCAGTCCAAAATAGAAGGCATCAATAGCGATCTTCCAAATGGACTGATACTCTGTCAATCTCTGCGATGTGTAGAGTCTTTTAGATCCGCGATGTGTAGAGTCTTTTAGATCTGCGATGTGTAGAGTCTTTTAGAGCCGAGGTGTGTAGAGTCTTTTAGATCTGCGATGCAAAGAGCCTTTTAGATCTGCAATGTGTAGAATCTTTTAGATCTGCAATGTGTAGAGTCTTTTAGAGCTGAGGTGTGTACAGTCTTTTAGATCTGCGATGCGAAGAGCCTTTTAGATCCGCGATGTGTAGTCTTTTAGATCCGCGATGTGTAGAGTCTTTTAAATCTGCTATGTGTAGAGTCTTTTAGATCCGGGATGTGTAGAGTCTTTTAGATGTTACGATACGCGGGTTCTGTGCGTTTTGTTCCAGCATTTATTTATTCCTTTTCAGTTTATCTATGTTTGTAGGGCTTGGAAAAACTGAAGGAATTTTATTTAAATGGGTTGCAGTTAGGATTATTTTTGTGGATATTCACTGCAGTCGTTTCCATGTCGCGGTTGTCTTTAAATGATGCTTTATGAAGCTAGACTCTGTTTGACATTTTATAAACACTCATCGAAAAGAATATAAAAGTGATCTCTTTGGTAGGCTTCATAATTTGTTTATTAAAGGCAATTTAACTTAGTTATTTCTTCCAGTAAGATATTTAAAAGTTGTGTGAAGTTTTAGCTGGACACCCGAACCAGGAAATCTATTCACACATTAATTTACCGATGTAATGTTGTATCTACATTAAAAAAAGAAATTGCATCACAAAAAATCTGAATAGAAAATATAAATGAGAGATTATTCTGCCACAATTTGTAGTATTTCTTACATAATTTTTCCATTTTTTCATACTTATTTTTTAATCAGTCTGATGTACTCATCATCTTATGGGTGACATTTCATTTTTTGACTTCGTTAATCCATTACTTTTGTTTTCATTTTTTTTAAGGGAGGCTTTTGCCTAACAAAACGGAGGTAACGAAGTATCTGCCCATAAAATATGATATAACGACTCTCCTGTACCTTTTAACGAAGACTCGTTTTCCTTTTAACCGCGGCGAAACTCATTAAACTTTCCATTTGGAAAGCCAGCCTAAGGTAAGAGGTCAAATTCGTGAGATTGAAATAACGTGATACCACAGAAAAGCAGGGGGTGTCTAAGGAGTGCAATCTTGGAAGTGCAAAACTTCAGAGCAACAGCGTCTTTGAGAGATGGCAGGAACCCATTTATGCGAGCGAGTTTAATAGTTCAAAACAATTAGTTCCCTGACACGGGCAAAGGCAGCGACAGAAGACTTTGAACGTCATTTTAGTGTTGAATATCAGGAAGTTCAAACCATTAATATCAAAAGCAGATTCAAGAAAATTTTGCCTTCCAGACTCTTATAATAAGAGGTAGTCAGGACTTGCAAATCAACTCTGAAAACAAACCATATTATGTGAAATGAGAATGTATGGCAAGTCATTCTCTTTTTAATCTTTATCACAGTTAGAAGGAAAAACAGGTTGTTCACATGATACGTTAAAATGTACATGGAAAGTTGATAAAAATTCATGTAAGCCACTTTTAAACACGAATATGCACAGTACACAACACACACACACACACACACACACACACACACACACACATATATATATATATATATATATATATATATATATATATATATATATATATATATATATATATATATATATATATATATATATATATATATTGTATATCCATATATATATATATATATATATATATATTGTAATCCACCAGGAAAACAAGATATCCTTCCTAATCCTGTTTCTCCAAGAGGCGTACCTTCAGAAACTCAATGGCATACTTGGAGAGCCATTAAAATTTTCCAGCATCACATGGAACCCTGCTGGTGACATTAGGAGAGAGGCCAATGACATAATCAAGACAATTAATGTTGACATAGATGCTGTGTCCCTACCCAACATTATAGGGGCATGTGACACTAGCTACATCAGACCATGCCCAACTACAACCTACCAACTGGCCAAGACTTTTAGCAAGATTTTGACCGCATATGCACTTAGTGAACTGAAGAGTTTCTCAAGAGGCTTCATGCTGGAAATTTATTTCTGATGATAGAAATTCATTTCTCGTTATAATGTGGTTCGGATTCCACAGTAAGCTGTAGGTCCCGTTGCTAGGTAACCAGTTGGTTCTTAGCCACGTAAAGTAAGTCTGATCCTTCGGGCCACCCCTAGGAGAGCTGTTAATCAGCACAGTGGTGTGGTTAAACTAAGGTATAGGCCGTCTTCACCAGCGTGCCCTTAGGTGAAACAATACAGAGTCCATGGCAGAGTCTAGGGTGACAAGTCTACCCCAATACTGAACGTTAAAGGGGGATCCCTCCAACACCTGCTGCATACCTGTATTAAAGATGCTCCTTTCATCAGTCATCATGGACAGGTGTGGATGCAGATTGACAGAGTAGCCATGGGTTCCCCTCCTTGATGTGTTATTTGCCAAAATTTTATGTGGGAGTCGTTGAGCAGTGCTTTTTCAGCAGGCGCCTCAGACCAGACATTAATGGTACCTCCATCAATGTTGCTATGAGAATGAACTGATCAGCTAGAGACACTTAGGTGTACCTTTGAGGAAGAATGGGTTCTCAGCTTCACGTGTTAGAGAAGCGTTGACGGCACCATACCCTTTTTGGACGCCCATGTTGCCAGCACTCCCCAAGGTTCCCGGACAAAGGTTCACTGAAGATTAACCAAGAATGGGATTTGCCTCTATGGCAGTAACGATTGGCCATTAAAACTCATATCCTCAGTCATAACTCAACATTCGTTATGACCTTCACACTGTTTATCGTCAAAAACCACTACTGCTGTACAACAGGTATTCTTACCATTGTTTTACCATGATGATGAGAAACATCATTGAAAGGTGGTACTGGCAGAAGAACGATGCCCCCCCCCCCTCCGAGAATGAGAGGACTGCACAAACACTGACTATAAGAAAGATGAGGCAGCCCTGAAGCACATCGTAGTTGCATGTGTAACTCCCATCGATGTAGATAAAAATGTGGGTTTTACAATCTAGTTCAAGGATCAGAAGACTGTTCAGTGCCTCTTGAGGAACTGTCCCATTGCTATCAATGATCCTAGAAAAAGGAGAAGGACTCGTTCCCTAGATATCGGGCCCTGAGAATAAATACTGCCATTCCTACAACGGCAGCACCCTCCAATGCGAGCATATTGCATGGAACACAAAGATCCTGGATGGTGACATTGACTACTGGCCCCTCCACTATAAAGAGGCCCTCGCCATCCTCCAATATAAACCGTTACTGAGCAAGACCCAGGAGACCCTTCTGTTCCCAACCACCATCAGAAGAACAGCAAGGCGTGCCCCTGGGATAACACTTCAGCCACTTGCCTCTTCAAGTGGTGCATCCCAGGACTTGGTGCAGCCAATCAGCACCTTTGGCACTCCGCCAGACTCTCCAAGATGAATCAGCCCGTTTTATGCCAGTAGGAATACTAGGCAAGCCAATCGAGCCTGCTTGCAGGTATAATTATGACACACTTCTATCACCGGCTTCATATATAAACAATAAAATCATCCCTTGTTCAATATCCAAAAATACGTACGAAATTTCACCGTGCCTGGCGTTATAAAAAAAAAAAAAAAAATTCAGCTCAAAATGAAGCTGTCATGTAAAGTAATCAATACATTTTTCGAGATCATCGAATAAAATAATAAATTTTATAGACTATAAAATTATTATTATTACAGTATTCACATGGAAACTTCAGAGGCAATTTAGAGTTGGCTCAGAAAAAAAAACCATATGCCTTTGATATTATGTACATCACGGTTATTCCTTTCATCGATGTCTAAGTAATGTTTAAAAGCATTTTTGTAGCTAAAGTTCAAGAGATTAATCACTTTCAGTGTGTTAATATCTGAACGGTTGAAAGGTATCCCTATTATTCCTCTCTCTGCAATCGGCGTGTTAGTCTTGCTCGAAACGTTCGCTGTCCTCACTCCCCTATTGCTGCGCCGGATCCAATACGCGACTGATTTATCACGAGTTTTAATCGATCAGGTTTTCAAAATTGCAGTTTCGTTTTAGAGCGCTAGTTATGTCAATTCCCTTTATGAAACGTTTGTCCTGAAGTCCCAGAAAAATGTTTTAGACTCTGAAATTTTGTCTTTTGTGAAACCAATGAACGTTTGACTCTGTAAATTCAGATGAGATACAGTCTGCGTAAGTTTCATGGTAACCAGACAAATCTGTGGATAAAGCAGTAATGGTACTATTGAGAACATCGACTAAAGACAGAAATTTGACCGTCCAAAGTCTAATCTAATTAATGCTTACAATAATACGGTTTTCTCACTACTGTGATGATAATAATAGCGAGGTTTTTACTCAGATCTAAATACATTCCTGAAATATAAAGTTTCCTTTGAGATAACAAGTCGAGGAAAAATGAAGAAGAAGAAGAAGAAGAAGAAGAAGAAGAAAGAAAAAAATGCAATATTGCCGTCATTGTTCCATTTCAGTTATGGCTGATTGTATTCTCAGTGCATTATGAATGGATAGTGAAAAGAAAGAAAATATGACAAGTATAACAGTGCCTTACACAGCTAAAAAAAGGGTAGGTTATGGGAACAAAGGCGTTTTGGCGAATTGCACGGGAAGATGCATTGGATTTGGCGAAATAACAGTGCAGAGTCTGGCCCTGTGAAAATGGGAAATATAGATTGATTCACAGCGAACATGTAAATTTGTTTAGCCAACGTAACAAATCAAGTTACATGCCCAGAGGCATGACATCTCTTACTCGGCTGGATTTAGGGGTATCTTCCATTCGGTGTCTGTTGTAGACGCTTTTCTACCGCCATAAAAGAGAGAGTGTGTAAGAGTCTCATACTTCGTCGTATGAGACACGCATGTGTATTGGAAAAACTATGCAGTATTTAAGTTCGTGTCGGATTTTGTGGTAGGGAAAATCGCGAAACTAGAATCGAGAGAAAGGGAGTCATGAATTAACCTAATGCAGTTGTCTGAAAAGTCTTGCTTTCCATAAATGTACATCAAGCCAGTAAACAAGATGTGATAAGTCTGCTTAGAAATAAAAACTGGAAAAAAATCAAGTCTTCCTTCTTCCTTTCAACTTGAAAAATGTATTCCAATGCATTCTGTTGCGTGTGTACAGTATACTCCGGTGCATTCAACGTACCATATTATGCTCAACACAATTATAAGAATTACTCGGAACTTCTATTTTGAATAATCTGGCTGACACCCCTGTCCTCCTTCCCCCTCCCCTCCAAACAAGGTCCCTTTCACAGTGAGTTGCTGTGCTTGTTTTCATATCATTTAAACAAACTGAATCTGGGCAAGAATTGATTAGTTTCTTTGTCTCTGCATTATAAACATTCCTAAGGGATGAGAATTTAATTAACTCATCTTAGTCCACAAAAATAGCGACTAAAGAAAGTGGAAATCCTCTGATAGTGTATCCGCTTCAGTATTAATTAGTTGCATATTTATCCAACTAAAATATGAACACCGAGTAATTAGTTAGAGAAAGAAAAACCAAGAGCAAATATTTCCAGTTCAAATTACCAAAAGAGGGAAGGGAAAATTGGGAGGAGAGGAAAACAAATGAAAATTACTTTTGTTAGAACTCGGAAACGTTCGTAATAAATTCACATGACTTTTGTTGCGAGTCTCGAAGACAGCGTCCAGACTTTCGAATAACTGAGATTTATTATGTTTAGCGCGTGAAAGTGACAGAGTAAAACTGCTCTTAACAGAAATCCCTTGTGGAGGTATAGCCTGTGTACTAAAATACACATCATTCTTGAGACACAACTGGGTTCTCTAGGTAACTTCTTTCGCTAATTGTGCTTACTTCCTATACATTCGGACTGAAATAAATGCAACCTTATGTACGTATTTTGATATATAGAATTTAATAGGTGTTATTTAGAACTTGTTCTCAGAATTTGAAATATCCAGAAATGGACCACTCAGTCAGATGGCTGCCACGCTTTCAAACACTCCCCGGCTAAGCCGTAGCTTTCAGGCGTTAAAGTGCTGGTATAACAATAGAAAAATCTAGAAATAACTTCCACTAGACCCAGAGAATTCCCGGAAACCTCGTAGTTCCCCCCTGGCTGCGAGGTCATGTGATGATGACAGTACCTTCAACTTAAGCAATAGCAGATTTTACTTGGTCTTTTCCGTCAGTAGACTAAAGTGAATTACAGTTACTTTGCAAAAGTCAGTCTTGATTCTGCCGTGGCCAATCCTTCACAAAATACTTGATCAGTTTTTACGGGCATTTCTTAATGACCCTTTTACGCAATGATATGCCCAGCATAGGGTACACTTCCATGTAAAGCATTTACAACAAAATGTATCATTCTCTGAAATCTCATCATGGTGGTAACTTGTCAATAAAAAGTCGTGATATTTTACTTGGAAAAACCATATTGCGTAACCAGAGATGAAGGCATCCGAGCCCTTTGTACCATTTGACTAGGAATTTATATGCACCAAAGAACTTTTTACCTTCAGGTGAAAGATTTTACTTTTTGGAAATCTTACAAAATTTACAAAATTGAACACCATCAAACAAGAGGAGCTCCATTCAGTATCGTTCTGTTCAGTTGCATCATTAACAGACAGGGAGTAATAATTCATCTCATAAAAGTAATTCATTTCATTACATTTAATTTCCAATAATGTCGCTTAATAGGGCAACCAGCCCTCCATCATCAGAATGACATTTGGCACCAAACTTATTTACTACACAAGGAAACAAATTTCGGTTTTACTCTACCAAAAATAGACAGTTCATAAATTTTAATATCGCTCAGGTACTCAAATATTACACCGTAACATGACCAAATATTAGTTTTCTTCGGTTAAATACAGTTAATTCTCTTGATTCAAATTTGTTAATGTCATAAAACTACAAGATTCGGATTGGTGAGATAAAAATTTGGCTAGCCTTTCTGATTAACGGAAAATTGCTCAATATGCCAGTCCAGTATTTCTGATGATAATTCTTTCCCACGTTCACTGTCAACGTGCCATAGCCACATAATTTAGATTACATTTCTTAGATTAAATTGCAAAGAGGCAAATTATCTTCCTTGCAAATTGTCTTAGCACTCCGAGATTATTATTTTTATTATTTTTTTAATAGAGCAAGTGCTCCTCATCTGGGTATCCAAAAGAATATTCAGGATCCAAGACCTTCGAATAACGTTTCAGGAAGCAGTAAATAAATAGATTAAAAACTTTATTTCTGTTTCTGTTACTGCGCACAGTTTGTACAGATTATGTTTTTAAAGGACTTGGGGAAACAGTATTGTCCCTTGGAATAACGGACGTGAGGCACATATTTTAGTGTTAAATGCTTAACTCGTTCATGACTTTCTAGAGAAAAATGATTTGACATGATATTTCATCCTGGTCCTTAACAAATTACACCAGACCGGTTTGGGCTGTTTCACAATATCAGCATTTTCTTACGATATGGAGGCGAGTCTTTGTACGTATGTTTTTCAAACCTTTTGAATTAACTTAATACTCTGGTTGATTTTTTATCTAGATTTCTTTCTATAACTCCTGCTATGCAGATTCAAGCTATCCCTTGCATTGTTGTTGCTGTTTAGTAATGCAATAATCATGTCAGATTTTTCTGGATTCTTACATTGACTTCTCGATAATTACAACAAAACTTTGAGTATGACAAGAAACCTGTGCTTCGAAAAAAATAATATATTCCCAGCTAATTTGCAGACAACGACCAACATCTCAATTCTCTCAGATCTTTATGTTTTAGCATTTAAATGCAAATCTTCAAGAGAAGCCCACACTCAATACAACGCAGGAAGTGCTCTTTCCTGCCCGCCAACTTAAGAAGAAATATACCAGGCTATGTTAATAATACCAGATCGAGCAGATCGAGCGACACCCCCGGCCCACGAATACCTGATGAGGCGGGCAACCCAGCAGCCAATGAGAATTCGAGACGCCGTGACGTAACGCAACGTCACGCATCGAGACCCACAGTAACTGGAGGAAAATCTTTCTCTAGCCAATGGTAGGCGAGCACTGCGCAACCAGCCAATGGAAAATCAGCAGGAGAAAAACCCCCAGCTTACCTACGACTGTTTATAGAGTAGATCCCTCTAGCGTCGCTGCGTCACCAGTCTATCCCATCCACTGCCATGATCATACTTGAATCCGGGAGAAACGTTTGGCCACTTCAAGATTTTGACCTGTATCCAAATTCGATACATTTAACTCTACAAACCCTACGGGCTCTGCTCGCCAAATTTGACTTACTCTTAAGAGACATGAGAAAATCCCTGGAAATTTAACTCCTGATTAACGCGTAGTAACAGAGAGAAAACGGTTATAAGGAAAATAGAGAAGACTCTATACAAGATCAATGCAGCGATTTCTTTCCATAATAATAATAATAATTTAACGAGAATACTTGTTTAATTTGTTGATAAGTCTGCAAGTAAGAGACGTGATGGATAATAATTTCTATTTCTAAATGCGACTAACTTTAATATTGAAGATTTGAAGGGCCTAATCAGATTAGCAGCTGTTCTAATCATATTATAGCTAACTTATCTTTTAATCTGGATTGAACGTTATTTTTGTGGTCGGTGAGAAAATTAACATTTATCATTGAAATTATTATTTTCAATATTCGTCGCCTTAATTATTTTTTTCGTTTTCATTCCAATGACTTTTCTTTTCATAACTAAAATATGCTTGTCGTAGGTCAGCGACTGGAATATTTCAGCGTGATAATAATAAATGGGGCAAGTGTAGTTTTCATCAAGAGATCATTTTATAAAGTGGGCCCAGTCATCGAAAAAGCCTTCGTCCATTACGAAGCTGGTTAGTTAATGTATGACACAAGTATGTTCGACATGAGAGTCTGAAGTTCGAGAAACAAATTTGTAAATTAACGATGTAACATAAACGGATTGGACGTACTAGATTATCGTGAAAGACAACTGAAATCAGAAGCTACCAAACAAATTAGGATAGCTGATGCATTCAGCTGGGTCGATGACTTTCTTTGGAACACTTGGCATAATGCCAGGATAGTCTTCTGCTCTCTCCCCCTCGGCGCCGGGTGTCCTGCAGAACGCATCTGAAGGGCATTGTCCTTCTTGGGTAAACGAACAGGAGATATTTGGATGCAAAATCCGAATCCGATTTGCCTTTTAAGTGTTCTTGTAAAAAATACTGGTTGTGATTCCATCTCATCTTTCGTTCTGGTTTCAGTTTTAACCGAAATAGTTGAAGACAAAATTTTTACGCCTTATGCTCATGCGTTTGTTGACTCGATCCATATCCACTCTTTAGTTACTTAGTTTCATTTTCTTACTCCGCAAGGCAAAATATCCTGGTATTATACATATAGACAGCTTCCAGTGATTAAAGATCAAGCATTTACACTTTTAAAAACATGGTTAAATATAGTAACTTTTAAGATTAAGAGCTGTAAAAATCTGGACTTAACAGATAGAATCTTATAGTTTGTTCAATGACGATTTTATATGTGAAATCCGGGCTCACTGCTCTATTTTTTCATTTCTATATTTTTGAAGAGTTATGAATTATGTTATCCGATATCCATCATATCTCTTGCGAAGATATATTGTGCGCCATAGGTTAGTTTTTTTATAATCATT
>NC_089746.1:64551511-64556511 GCF_040412425.1 Macrobrachium rosenbergii | reverse complement strand
CCTTCTGACTAAATATTTGCACCACAACTAGTTGACCTTCAACCAACCATCATTTTCCAGCAAGATGGTGCACCACCACATTGGGGACAGCATGTTCATGGGTTCCTGAATCAAACATTTCCAGACCGGTGGATTGGAAGGGCTGGCCCAATTCCCTGGCCACCTCATCACCAGATATCACTCCCCTGGACTTCTTTCTATGGGGTTATGTTAAAGATACTGTGTATCAAACAAAGATATGGGACATCATTTATCTCAAGCAAAAGATCACTGATTCCATTGCCGCCATCGATGATGCTACGCTACAGCAAACATGGCAAGGAATCGAGTACCGCCTTGATGTGCTTTATGCAACTAATGGTGACAATATAGAGGTGTATTAAATGAGGCAAAAAAACTTCAATATCTACTCCTTATTTTGTGATAATTTTCACATATTTGTCTGTTCATTTGCTTTTGTAATATATATATATTTTTAGATTGTCAAGAGACTTTTGTATATATATGTTTGTATCTATCTATCTATCTATCTATCTATCTATCTATCTATCTATCTATCTATCTATCACATGTTTGTATATATATATATATATATATATATATATATATATATATATATATATATATATATATATATATATATATATATATATATATATATATATATGTGTGTGTGTATTTGTGTAAAGACATAGAAAAATCTAGATAACCATTGTGAGAAAGTATCTGAGGTAAGGTCGAATGGAGTCGTGTGTTTAGCAGTTTTGATACACTGCTGACAGATCTTCTGTGTGTTTTTGCCGCAGCCTTCCTTTGAATATATGTATATATATATATATATATATATATATATTATATATATATATATATATATATAATATAGCATATATATATATATATATATATATATATATATATATATATATATATATATATATATATATATATATATATATATATATATATATATATATATATTTATATAACATAAAAGGACCATTTAACTATGCAGACAAATTATACCTATTGGCCAAATGTAAGATCTGGTATATCTTCATCCGAAATACAAAAGAAAAATATGCCCAAAAAATACCGATATTAGAGAGGAAGGATATTAGTTATTACAACAGATAAATTTCCTGCCAGAAGATATTTTCCTATTGCAGTGTTCTTTATTCCAGCCAATGACTTGATTGCACTGAGTAACCTTGTGCAGTGGACTGCGTAGCGATAGATATTTAGCAAGTTAACCTCTAAAAGAAAATATCTACAAAAATCAAAATCAAAGATAACAATTCGGCCATCCATCCATCATTAAATTTTTCTCCCGTAAGATATATACATGTTAAATAAATTACGATCTTCCTGGAAAGGAAGACAATCGGCATGAAATCAATCCTATTGTTATGGCGGTCTGAAGAGGATAAGTGACAATCGAAATTTCAAGGAAGAAGAAGAAGAAGAAGAATAAGGAGAGAGTGACTGTCGCTTAGCTGAACTGCAATGAGACACCGTGTTGTCTGGGCGATAAGAGGACATTTCTCAGTGACGTTTTTTGGAGAAATTTCGCACAAACAAGCCTCGGCAAATGAGCGAAGGGGCCCATTTCCAGCGCCGCAGAAGTGTCTGGTGGCGTGCTTGTGACGTCTGCCTGATGAATAGCTGCTAATCACCATCCATTCATCAAGGACGTCACGGGGACAGTGAACGGAAGACTTGGTAGGCTGTCTTTGGGCCACACACACACGCACACACACACACACACACACACAGGGAGAGAGAGAGAGAGAGAGACGGAGATTATCGTCATTTAGTATTTGGGAATTAAACCGGACCAAAATAACGTAGAAATAATGCTTTAAATTGTCAATTTACTATTTTACATTTCTAAAGTAAAAAAAAAAAAAAAATTCACACGGAGTGATGAAATGTCTGATGTAAAAAATTTATGATTAAACATTCTTACCCGGATTTAAATTCGATGTGATTTAAGAACACAGAAACGCCTGTCTTTCATATATCTTATGAGACCGCATTCGATCAAGTTATCAACAACGAGGTTGCTAAAACCATTGGCGATTAGCTTTGGAAGGTAACGTGATAGCCACAATACGGAATCATTTTAGGCAAAACATTCTTCACTAAGAAAAAGCTTTATTGGATTGGCCACGTTTTTAAAAGCTCTGTTTGCTTAAAGAAAGATTTTGCTCCACATAGATTGCATACCACAAAACAAAATGGGCAACATGTTTAAAGGTCTGTTTTGCTCCACATAGCGTTCATGCCTAAAAATAAAATGAGCAGTATGTTATTTTGCTCTAGATAGCTTTTATGCCTAAGAATAAAGCGAGCAATATGCTTAAAACAATAGTTTTCTTTTATACATTAAGTTAAGTATATCTTAGTTTAACCAGACCACTGAGCTGATTAACAGCTCTCCTAGGGGTGGCCCGAAGGATTAGATTTATTTTACGTGGCTAAGAACCAACTGGTTACCTAGCAACGGGACCTACAGCTCATTGTGGAATCCGAACCACATTATGACGAGAAACGAATTTCTATCACCAGAAATAAATTCCTCTAATTCTTCATTGGCCGGTCGAATAGTTGAACGCTGGGCCAACAGCGTGCTAGCCGAGTGCTCTACCCACCCCTCCGATGAAGAACTGTTTTAGAAAACTACAACCCCACCACCGACCGGTGTAACGAGAGGTTTATCGATTTTCGCCAATGAAAATTGATGAAGGCGTGATCGATGCAGCAAGAACACCTGAGGTCAACAGATCATTATCCGAAACGATGCTTAGAGAAAATAAGAAAGGGAAGAAGACGCCTGGCGTTCGTCCGTCTCGGGACATTATCATGTGAGTACTCGTATTTCGTCGATATTCATAACTTCGCTACCCAAATGGCATATCTTTTAAATGATCATATTCCACTACCTTTGCTTATCTAGGAATAGGTAAAGCAGCGAACAGATTCGGAGAGTATATGAAATGTTAACTAATAAAAATATGCAGGCTCCGATAACTGGAATGTTATAAACAAAACAGGAAGGTTAGAAGAACCTAGAAGCAATATGCAAATACATAACTTGAAGTGGTAACCTTTCTGAGTCATTTCACCAGCCATATTTTCACGGTGTCATTAGAGAAACATTCCGGTTCAGAATGTCATGGAGTAATTGTCGTATACAGTTTCAGGCCAACTCACATGAAATCCTTTCACCAAAAACCTTCCTAGAGCGGTGCTTATCAGATTCGATGTCATAGTTTAACACTAGAATGGCCGAGGTCCTCCACCTACCATTAACGGCCGAGCAGTCATTTTGATTGCTTTAATAGAAAAGTATCTAATTTCCCAATAAAATTAGTTTAGCAGTTCTCTTGCGACTTTATATCAGTTAGTATACCATTTACGTGGAAATGAGAGAGGAATTGCATGATAATGCTATATCTACAAATAGTTTATAAAATACATAGAGTGCTGTTCGTATTACATACAAAAATTTTTTCTGTCTAAATTGCTATAGGAATGAAAAAAAAATTCATTGTCTTATTTATTTTCTTGATGACATTACACTTTCATAAAAAAATCAAAACTTCCCGTTGATGGACAGGAAAAAACAAATCAGCAAAATCCAACCCTGGCTCGCTCCTGCGTCATGCTAGGAAGACTGTCTGCAAGTCAGCTTGCGTCTTCCATATGCTTCATGCGTTGCCAAGTTGCCCAACGTGACAAATGGCTGCTCTTTTACTTCTCACGGTAAGAGTGATGGCGCGCATTCATTTGCAGCTTTCTGGATGAATTCTTGGAGGGACTCGGAGATATTAACGCTTAGTCTCTACCAACGTTTATCTTCCTAACTATTCTCATTATTATTAGAGTACGAAATATTAGAGAGGAGGTTATTACAGTGTTCGCTGTTACTATGTCCTTTGAGATATATATATATATATATATATATATATATATATATATATATATATATATATATACGTGATTCGTTTATCACACATTAACACAGGTGGAAAACAAGAGACCGGTTGTAGGTCCTGACAGGTTTCGACTATATTTCCAAGCCATATATTTTTTCACCTGTGGATGATGTAATTATATATATATATATATATATATATATATATATATATATATATATGTATGTATGTATGTGCATAAATATATATGTCCCACTACAAACAAACATACAAAACGGTTGCAAACCAAAATTCACAGCTGACAGATGCAAGATGGCGGAGCTGCACACTCGTTTGTGGCAGAGGTCAGCTACACTATTTACAAATATGTTTATCCATTTTCCCGTCTGTATCAACTACCTTCCTTAAAATTTACGTGTACAACATATTTCTCTTGAAAGGAATGGATCAAATTTTATGCACGCCTTGACTGTTATTCGTATAATAACAAAGGCTTTTTCTTATAACACTAAACTCAGTGAGGTTTCTTTCCAGTACATGATTAGAATACGAGCTTGTTGGCACTCACTACGAGCGCTGGAACCCGGCGCTGCTGTCTCCCTACCCTCCCAATCCCCACCTACCCCACCCCCACCCAGGGAGGACAAACAAGTTTGCAGGAGGAGGGTGGATGTCTCCCCTACCCTCCCGTTCCCTACCTACTCCGCCCCCACCTGGGGCCGACAAACCGGTTTGCAGGGGGTGGGTGGCTGTGTCATGTCTCCCCTACTGTCAA
This sequence comes from Macrobrachium rosenbergii, assembly GCF_040412425.1. NCBI lineage: Eukaryota > Metazoa > Arthropoda > Malacostraca > Decapoda > Palaemonidae > Macrobrachium > Macrobrachium rosenbergii. The sequence continues at coordinate 64,551,798 of NC_089746.1, read as the reverse complement.
CTGGGGGACGACAATCAAGATTTACTCCGATGTTATTATTATAGATTCAGTGATGTTTTGGCTGACCCACTAAGATTGCTGTGGAGTGAAGCTGAAGGATATGAAGGGGCCTCCATTGAAAATACACCTTCAAAACAAAGTGCAGCCATTTCAGAGGAAAACTGCAAGAACTATTCCATTAGCCTGGGGGGAAAGAAGGGGGAAAGAACCAACAAAAAACTTCAGATGATATGGTGCAACATGGTCAAAATGCAATTAGCTGATGAGCCATCAGAGTGGTGTCATCC
>NC_089746.1:64541511-64546511 GCF_040412425.1 Macrobrachium rosenbergii | reverse complement strand
ATCTTATGGCGTACAAACTTCCCTTAAACTAAACTCAGTTATTTCTGGGAAATCTTTTACTGGTCAGGGAGATAACGTTCTTAAAAGATTATCCTCGATATTGTGTGGGAGACTCGGGGAAGTTTTACTTTGAAGATCGCAATTTGCATAAAGCCAAACTAATTTAAAATATGACTGATATCTGAGCCGCTATTTATATTAGCATGTGAACAAATGAATAAATTTCAGTCATTTTTTGTTTATATTTTGCGTTACCGTTCAGTTTCGTGGCTTTAAAATTTTGCGACGCGTTTAAAAGTTGTTTGCCGACAAATAATAGATAAAACTCTCTCTCTCTCTCTCTCTCTCTCTCTCTCTCTCTCTCTCTCTCTCTCTCTCTCTTGAATATATACTCTTTATCGTCCTTTCGTCATAAAAATTTCTTGCAATATTTTTCAGTGATTTTTTTTTTCTTTTGATCCTTTCACTGCGGTTAAATATACTTGGACCTCGAAAGAAGCGGAGAGAGAGAGAGAGAGAGAGAGAGAGAGAGAGAGAGAGAGAGAGAGAGAGAGAGAGAGAGAGAGAGAGAGAGAGAGAGAGAGAGAGAACGGAAAGGATATTGATTCTTAGTCATTTTTATGTTTCGACTTCTTGACGCAAACGGTAGATTGCTTCTTTTTGATGCTGAGATAAAAGATATATATTTTTTCGAAAGCCGAGTAAACATTCTTCAAAGCACTTTCCAGGCCTGAACATTGCAGTTACCTTTGGGACCTGAGCTGCAGACCTTTTGAAGTTATTTGAAGTTATGACGGACGAAGAGTCCTCGGAGCTGTCTTTTATGAGCGTTGACTGGAATCCCAATGGATACTTCATCACCGTGTAAGACCGTTATGCATGATAAAGCAGAGGGTCTCATCAGCGGGAATTTGCTTTCAAACGAATGCAGTACTGCGACGGGGAGTCCTTACACTAACAAGATGGCGGCCTGTCAGAGAATCACAAAATTTCACGTGGTATCTCTTATCTAGTTCAGGGAAAGGACTCATTCGATGGCTCTGCGTGGAACCGTCTTTCAGTGACTATAAACCTTGTCACTTTTGGTACTTTAAATATGCATTTTTAGTTCTGAGAACTTTAAATGTGCATTTTTAGTTCTGAGAACTTTAAATATGCATTTTTAGTTCTGAGAACTTTAAATATGCATTTTTAGTTCTGAGAACTTTAAATATGCATTTTTAGTTCTGAGAACTTTAAATATGCATCTTTAGTTCTGAGAACTTTAAATATGCATTTTTAGTTCTGAGAACTTTAAATATGCATCTTTAGTTCTGAGAACTTTAAATATGCATCTTTAGTTCTGAGAACTTTAAATGTGCATTTTAGTTCTGAGAACTTTAAATATGTTTTGAGTCCTGAGAAATTTAAATATGCATTTTTTAGTTCTGAGAACTTTAAATATGCAATTTTAGTTCTGAGAACTTTAAATATGCATTTTTAGTTCTGAGAACTTTAAGTATGCATTTTTTAGTTCTGAGAACTTTAAATATGCATTTTTAGTTCTGAGAACTTTAAATATGCATCTTTAGTTCTGAGAACTTTAAATATGCATTTTTAGCTCTGAGAACATGCATTAAAATTTTCCATTCTGTCAGTGTGGGTAATGGGTGTACTCGCTGGCTTCTGGAAAGCATAATGATTAAAATCTCTTGATTATCATACATCAGCAACTCATGCTATGAACTAAGAATGGTTAAAAGTGTATTTCATAAGAACTCTCGATGTTATGAAACAGCACATACTTTTGAGTTTTTTAAGCCCTTCAGAGTAGTTCTCTCTCTCTCTCTCTCCTCTCTCTCTCTCTCTCTCTCTCTCTCTCTCTCTCTCTCTCTCTCTCTCTATATATATATATATATATATATATATAAAAACAGAAAATTTCGTGACAGGCTTCTTCTTTGTTGGGAATTGCATGAAAGTAAAATGCGTCGGTAAATGGGTTCTTTCTTTTCTTTTTCGTAACAGATTACCTTCCCAAAAAGTCATTTAATCATGCTAATTTATTATTATTATTATTATTATTATTATTATTATTATTATTATTAATATTACTTTATCACTTTGTCACTAAGTATTTAACATCTTTCCATACCGATTCAGTTATCAGAGTAACTTCTAAGAGTAAAAAAAAACTGCAACTCTAAAAATAATTGTATTTATTTTGTACTTTAGGAAAAGTGAAGGACTAATTTTTCTATTTTTATTGTAAGAATCCCGTTTATCAAAGAAACGTACCCTGACGATTTCCTTTCTCTTGTTCATTTGAATCACTTGCTCATTTTCCTTCATTTTACGAAGTTCCTGTATCGTAAGTGATTAATTGTCCCAAAACACGAAGGAATGAGTAAAAAACAAAAGAACGCCTGCAGATTGATCGTCTGACAACATTCATAGCAGCGCCTATTTATCAACAGGCGCCTCTGAATGTGGAAGGAAAAAAAATGCAAATACAAACGTGGGAAAGTGGAAAAGAAAGTGACACTCTACCATTACACATCATTTGTTTTATACATTTGTTTTCACATAAATTGTCATAACCATAAACGCTGCCGCATTGCGTACGAATGCGAGGTACAGCAGTAAAAAGAATAAAAAAAAGAAAAGATGAATAATTCATGAATTCTGTACCCCCAAGGAGAAGCGAAGAAAGAGTAGGCTTGAATGATATATTGTGAGAGATGGCTGCAGAGGGACGAAGTGTGGACTGTTCCGAGGTACTCGTGCTCCAATTTATCATTTTGGCTTTCAACAAAGCGCAAGAAGTAATTAATTTATACTTAGCAATAGCAGGGACGTCATATAATTAAGGAATTATCAACGTTATTTAAACAAGAAATAATGACCGAGTATATTCTATAAATCAAACGCTCTTCCAGAGAACCCAGTAATGTCTGCCGAGAGATTACGAAACAACTAGAAACCATTATCTAATTACATTCATTACTTTAGCAAGAGTGAAATAATAAGCGGTTTCTAGAAAATTTATGAATGGCGATTAGGAAACACACGAAAAAAGATGGTTATGCAATTATTCTAATTAAAGGAAGATATATTATAAATTTTGTACCTAAGTAAACATGGTGAGTAAAGAAAATATAAAAAATGAAAAAAAAAAAAATCATAGAAGAAGATCTTAATTTATCAAGTTTTATGTTCAAGTAATAAGTAAAGGATGACAGTCAAGTAATCCTTGACAAATGCTTTGTGTTAATTTATCCCTTTTGTGTACCTACGTTACTAATTTCTGGGAATATTGCAACTTCCATACCCTAAAAAGTGACTGATGGCATAATTTTTACCATCCATACCCTAAAAAGCAACTGATGGCATAATTTTTACCATCTAAACAAGATTTTTATTTTTCTTATCAAAAAGTTGTGTTTTCGTTTTAAAACAAAATTGTAGGCTATTTATGATACCACCCTTTATTTACATATTCACTGGCTCTCCATTTGCACGTTTCAGCTATCGTGTTTCAAATGATTTTAGCTATAAACTATTAAATTTATGGCGAAGCATTCAGAGTGTTTAAAACTTTTCGAATCATGATCTCTCCACATCTTGGGTATGTGTGCTTGAGAATTCAAGTACACTTACCTATATTTTTTACATTATTTATAATTTTTTTTTTACATATTTGCTACTTACTGATTTAATATTCGTTATCAATTATGAATACTATTTTATGTCATATTTATACACGCAAGCGGGCTTACAGAGATTTCAGGCGTTTTTTGACTTGTCGAAACTGGTCGTTCCAGAGGCATCCCAACGAGGCTCGCCCGAGATCTGCACAGAGGAGGCCCATTTCATTGATTAACGGGGGCAAATATGGACGTAGATCGACGGAGTAGCCATGGCTTCTGCCCTTGGTGTACTGTTTGCCAACATTTCATTAGAGTTATCAAGCAGTGTTTCTTGATCACGAATTTTCAGACCGGTTGTATAAGTACAGTGCGTGATGCCCTTCGAGCCGCCGTCGGGAGGAGGAAGGTTAGACTTCTCTCTCCCGATGTGTAGGGCTTCCAGGGGACGATGGCCATGGTTTGGCCTATTATCTCAATGTTGGGAGTAATGCCATTCCTTTTTATTCTCATGTTATGGGCGGTGCTGGCGTGATTAAAGATAGCACCCTACTGGGCGTGGCAGGAAATCCTCTTGGAGAAGGGCATGGTGGTGGTCATTCCGATGTAGGAGCCGAGGCATTCTCGGACGGGGCATCTGTACCGGTAGACCGCGTTGGTTTTCTTCAAGGGATCGTGCTTTGGGGGCGACTGGGTTGTACTGTATCTCATCACCAGGCTTCTGGTTTTCCTATTCCTGCAGAATATGATAAGTTGAATTTTCTTCTCGGGATCGGCTGGGTTGATGTTGCCCTCAACGATGGTCCTGAGGGCACGTTCGTCTTCCTTATATCAAGCAAGTTCCATGTTATGGAAAATTCTAATTTTAAAACAGAACGCTATCAGTTGATGATAAAGAAAGGAAAATGATAGTTACTGCAACTAAAGTGAATGTGTTAATACATCTGGTAGTATTGTTCTCTCATGCCTTCCTGGAGGAAGATAACTTGACTTTCATCTGTAGGAGACACTACAAATGTTACTATCCAAGCGGCAGTTATTCTCTTATTTTGTTTTAATAGTGAGTATTGAAAAGCATACAATTGCTAGTTGCATCCTAAGTAAAAGAGACCCGTTTTTCTTATGAATAATTTTTTTGCGTTGAGAGACACAATGTCTCCTGGAAAAATTTTCCAGATATAACTTGGAAAAATTCAATTCGAGTTTTTAAGAACGATTTTGCGCGCACAATAGAAACAGTTTACCCAGCTCCCAATACATTGTTATGCCGCCCTGTATCGTTCTTAGACTTTACAAAAGGCAATACATTCAACGAAGAAATTCTGCATCAGGAAATTTGATACACTTAAAATCCAGGGTCTCGGTGTTATCGTT